>NC_136527.1:124452126-124527126 GCF_053919585.1 Euprymna scolopes | reverse complement strand
GGAAGTAAATTGTTTTCTTTTTTCTAACTTGGTTTTAAAAAGCTTTTATTGCTAACATTTATTTTCATGAACTCTAACCACACCTCACAACCCTAAACCGGCCGGTCGGGGAAAAAAGTTTTTATTTTTTTAAATTTTGGTGAATACGACAACACACATACGCACGCATGTACACACATACACACACACACACGCACGCACACATAAGCATATCGCTTGTCACCAAGCTAAAGAAGAGAGAGAGAGTGGGGGAAGGAGAGAAAGGGTCGTGCGTGCCGGGGTCAAACAGAAGTTAAATGAAATCGATTATAAATGGCTCGACAAAGTTGTGTCTGAACTTTTTATTCTATGAAACTTAAGATTAATAAAACGAAATAATCGTGGCCCGTGGAAATTTCATGGCGAATATTTCGCATTCAAGAGAACAAAACGAAAAAGTAGTGAATAAATAAATATATAAGAAAATGAATGTTACCAAAGGCAAGATAAGTTACTCTGCTACCTACCTAGATCACATTTTTGTTGTTTTAACTTATTTTAAAACGTTTATTCAACACAAACAAAAGTAGCGCACGATTTTAAGTTAGAACAATAAAGAAGTGTCTGACATTTTACAGACATCTTGTGAGACTCGATAATCGCTCCAAACTCGAAAATTAAGCAAAATACTGGTAGGAACACATCCAATAAATGTCAGCAAACGTTCGAACATGTTTTCTTTTTCACATTAGCGAAACACTTATCAGAGAAAAAGCGAAAATGAGAAGCAAACACAAATGAAGAAGTCGGTTTTTATCGTTGAGCACAAAAACAACAAAAAAAAGAGTATCTAATCTAATAGGCCCCGTGCGTGCTATAGGTCAATCTCCAACGTCTGTCCCATCGCCTCAGTGTTGCATCCCTGTTTACAAGTACTTTAATGGGATGTGCTCTCATGAACCCATAGCACTTATACCAGTGCCCGGAAAACTTGTCCCGGGAAAACTCGTCTCTGGAAAAATCGTACCTGGAAAACTCGAACCGTTCAGTTTGTTCAGGTATGCTGAAAACGAATATCGCAAGGAAAATCAGCACAGACTGACTATAGACTCACCATCAAAGTATTGAAATATTTTTTTATTTTATAAAGGAATCACTACTTATCAAGCCCCAGAGGCCACTCGAGGATAAGGCTTAAAGTGTGTACAGTAGTCAATGGACAATATCATAGTAATCGTTAGAAGTGTACATTTGGTAAATTGGATTATTTATAAGGGGCGGCTTATCAAGAACTTGTTTACATTGGACTTGAAGACGACGTAATAAAAATATAAAGTTGCAAGAACTAGCGAAAAATATCATTTTAACGATGCATTTCAAATCGTAAACTGCCTGCTTACATTTTTTTTACATTTTTCGAAGATAATAAAAAGTGTAAAAAAAAGCAAACCTTTAGAATCCTAAAAAGATCTCCCGGGAGCATTTTTGCAACATGAAAAATATACAAACCAAAATAAAGAGAGGAGGCAACCCTGCTCAAAAATATGGTTTATTACATCGCCTAAAAAAAGAAGAAGAATCGGGGGCTCCGTGGGGAAGTAAATTGTTTTCTTTTTTCTAACTTGGTTTTAAAAAGTTTTTATTGCTAACATTTATTTTCATGAACTCTAACCACACCTCACAACCCTCATCCGGCCGGTCGGGGAAAAAAGTTTTTATTTTTTTAAATTTTGGTGAATACGACAACACACATACGCACGCATGTACACACATACACACACACGCACGCACGCACACATAAGCATATCGCTTGTCACCAAGCTAAAGAAGAGAGAGAGAGAGTGGGGGAAGGAGAGAAAGGGTCGTGCGTGCCGGGGTCAAACAGAAGTTAAATGAAATCGATTATAAATCGCTCGACAAAGTTGTGTCTGAACTTTTTATTCTATGAAACTTAAGATTAATAAAACGAAATAATCGTGACCCGTGGAAATTTCATGGCGAATATTTCGCATTCAAGAGAACCAAACGAAAAAGTAGTGAATAAATAAATATATAAGAAAATGAATGTTACCAAAGGCAAGATAAGTTACTCTGCTACCTACCTAGATCACATTTTTGTTGTTTTAACTTATTTTAAAACGTTTATTCAACACAAACAAAAGTAGCGCACGGTTTTAAGTTAGAACAATAAAGAAGTGTCTGACATTTTACAGACATCTTGTGAGACTCGATAATCGCTCCAAACTCGAAAATTAAGCAAAATACTGGTAGGAACACATCCAATAAATGTCAGCAAACGTTCGAACATGTTTTCTTTTTCACATTAGCGAAACACTTATCAGAGAAAAAGCGAAAATGAGAAGCAAACACAAATGAAGAAGTCGGTTTTTATCGTTGAGCACAAAAACAACAAAAAAAAGAGTATCTAATCTAATAGGCCCCGTGCGTGCTATAGGTCAATCTCCAACGTCTGTCCCATCGCCTCGGTGTTGCATCCCTGTTTACAAGTACTTTAATGGGATGTGCTCTCATGAACCCATAGCACTTATACCAGTGCCCGGAAAAATTGTCCCGGGAAAACTCGTCTCTGGAAAAATCGTACCCGGAAAACTCGAACCGTTCAGTTTGTTCAGGTATGCTGAAAACGAATATCGCAAGGAAAATTAGTACAGACAGACGAATAGTTTTCGAGATAGTAATGCGTGTATTTTGAAATGTAAATCACTGGCGACCATGTCAGAACAGGCGGCATATGAAAGGGGCCAACCATCAAGTTGTTCAGGTATGCTGAAAACGAATATCGCAAGGAAAATTAGCAGAGAATGACCGACTACTAGTTTTGGAGCTAGTTTTATTAATGCGTGTATTTTGAAATGTAAATCACTGGCGACCATGTGTGAACAGTTTTAACAGGCGGCATATGAAAGGGGCCAACCCTCAGTTTGTTCAGGTATGCTGAAAACGAATATCGCAAGGAAAATTAGCAAACACAGACAGAGTTTATTTTGGGAGCTAGTTTTATTAATGCGTGTATTTTTAAATGTAAATCCTTGGCGACCCTGTTTGAACAGGCGACATATGAACGGGTGCAACCATCAGTTTTTCAGGTATGCTGAAAACGAATATCGCAAAGAAAATTAGCAGAGACAGACAGACTACTAGTTTTGGAGCTAGTTTTAATTATGCGTGTGTTTTGAAATGTAAATCACTGGCGACCATGTCTGAACAGGCGGCATATGAAAGGGGCAAACCCTCTTTTTGTTTCAGGTATGCTGAAAACGAATATCGCAGGGAAAATGAGCACAGACAAATACTGTTGTAGCTAGTTTTATTAATGCGTGTATTTTGACATGTAAATCACTGGCGAGCATGTTTGAACAGGTGATATATGAACGGGGGCAACCATCAGTTTTTCAGGTATGCTGAAAACGAATATCGCAAGGAAAATTAGCAGAGACAGACAGACTACTAGTTTTGGAGCTAGTTTTATTAATGCGTGTATTTTGAAATGTAAATCACTGGCGACCATGTTTAAACAGGCGGCATATGAAAGGGGCCAACCCTCAGTGTGTTCAGGTATGCTGAAAACGAATATCGCAAGGAAAATCAGCACAGACTGACTATAGATTCACCATCAAAGTAGTGAAATATTTTTTTTATTTTATATAGGAATCACTACTTATCAAGTCCC
Organism: Euprymna scolopes; assembly: GCF_053919585.1. NCBI lineage: Eukaryota > Metazoa > Mollusca > Cephalopoda > Sepiida > Sepiolidae > Euprymna > Euprymna scolopes. Next base: position 124,523,456 of record NC_136527.1, on the reverse strand, counting down.
AGAGACCACTCGAGGATAAGGGTTAAAGTGTGTACAGTAGTCAATGGACAATATCATAGTAATCGTTAGAAGTTTAAATTTGGTAAATTGGATTATTTAAAAGGAACGGCTCATCAAGAACTTATTTACATTGGACTTGAAGACGACGAAATAAAAATATAAAGTTGAAAGAACTAGCGAAAAGTATCATTTTAACGATGCATTTCAAACCGTAAACTGCCTGCTTACATTTTTTTTTTTACATTTTTCGAAGATAATAAAAAGTGTAAAAAAAAGCAAACCTTTAGAATCCTAAAAAGATCTCCCGGGAGCATTTTTGCAACATGAAAAATATACAAACCAAAATAAAGAGAGGAGGCAACCCTGCTCAAAAATATGGTTTATTACATCGCCTAAAAAAAGAAGAAGAATCGGGGGCTCCGTGGGGAAGTAAATTGTTTTATTTTTTCTAACTTGGTTTTAAAAAGTTTTTATTGCTAACATTTATTTTCATGAACTCTAACCACACCTCACAACCCTAATCCGGCCGGTCGGGGAAAAACGTTTTTATTTTTTTAAATTTTGGTGAATACGACAACACACATACGCACGCATGTACACACATACACACACACACACACACACACACGCACGCACACATAAGCATATCGCTTGTCACCAAGCTAAAGAAGAGAGAGAGAGAGTGGGGGAAGGAGAGAAAGGATCGTACGTGCCGGGGTCAAACAGAAGTTAAATGAAATCGATTATAAATCGCTCGACAAAGTTGTGTCTGAACTTTTTATTCTATGAAACTTAAGATTAATAAAACGAAATAATCGTGACCCGTGGAAATTTCATGGCGAATATTTCGCATTCAATAAGAACAAAACGAAAAAGTAGTGAACAAATAAATATATAAGAAAATGAATGTTACCAAAGGCAAGATAAGTTACTCTTCTGCCTACCTAGATCACATTTTTGTTGTTTTAACTTATTTTAAAACGTTTATTTAACACAAACAAAAGTAGCGCACGGTTTTAAGTTAGAACAATAAAGAAGTGTCTGACATTTTACAGACATCTTGTGAGACTCGATAATCGCTCCAAACTCGAAAATTAAGCAAAATACTGGTAGGAACACATCCAATAAATGTCAGCAAACGTTCGAACATGTTTTCTTTTTCACATTAGCGAAACACTTATCAGAGAAAAAGCGAAAATGAGAAGCAAACACAAATGAAGAAGTCGGTTTTTATCGTTGAGCACAAAAACAACAAAAAAAAAGAGTATCTAATCTAATAGGCCCCGTGCGTGCTATAGGTCAATCTCCAACGTCTGTCCCATCACCTCAGTGTTGCATCCCTGTTTACAAGTACTTTAATGGGATGTGCTCTCATGAACCCATAGCACTTATACCAGTGCCCGGAAAACTTGTCCCGGGAAAACTCGTCTCTGGAAAAATCGTACCCGGAAAACTCGAACCGTTCAGTTTGTTCAGGTATGCTGAAAACGAATATCGCAAGGAAAATTAGCAGAGAAAAATAGTCTTGGAGCTAGTTTTATTAATGCATGTATTTGGAAATGTAAATCACTGGCGACCATGTTTGAACAGGCGGCATATGAAAGGGGGCAACCATCAGTTTGTTTAGGTATGCTGAAAACGAATATCGCAACGAAAATTAGCAGAGATAAATAGTTTTGGAGCTAGTTTTATTAATGCATGTATTTGGAAATGTAAATCACTGGCGACCATGTTTGAACAGTTTAACCAGGCGGTGTATTAAAGGGGCCAATCCTCAGTTTGTTCAGGTATGCTGAAAACGAATATCGCAAGGAAAATTAGCAGAGACAAATAGTTTTGGAGCTAGTTTTATTAATGCGTGTATTTTGAAATGCAAATCACTGGCGACCATGTTTAAACATGCGGCGTATGAAAGGGGCCAACCTTCAGTTTGTTCAGATATGCTGAAAACGAATATCGCAAGGAAAATTAGTTTTCGAGATATTAATGCGTGTATTTTGAAATGTAAAGTAAAATAGATGGCCCATCAAGCCAGAAATAAATTAATGACAGTTTAAAGGCTTCAAAATCGCTTTCGAATTGACTATGACATGATCGTGATTTTCTCATAAAATTCAACATCAACTGTCGATTTATTCGTCGCATTAACTCGCATCCTAGACTTGATTTAACCCGTGAGTGTCGACTCATAAATCAATCGAAATATAAATATAGAAAAAAAAATTATTAGGATTATTTTTTATTAATAGTAAATTACTGTTTCTTAAATTTCAAATCTATATAAAAACACGAACTTAATGTCAAATCTATATAAAAACACGAACTTAATTTTCCGTTTCAGCGTATATTTTGTAAATTTAAATCCAGCCGAGAATGGTTTATGTAAGATGACTAAACCTCCCCCCCCCTCTCTCTCTCTCTCTCTCTCTCTCTCTCTCTCTCTCTCTTTAGCTTCTCCGTGCCCCTGTCACTAAGTATGTGTATATATATATACTTATATAAATAAATGTTTAGAGGTACAGAATTTATATATGGTTTTAAATAAAATGGTAGGCGGCAGTTTCTCGAGAGCTCTTTCGGCTATCATCTCTTCAGGAGCAAATCGATAGCAATCTAAATAATATTGTGGCGAAAATAAAGAGTTCTATAGGGGAACTTATTTAATGTGCCAACGTACGGGGGCATTAATTAAATTTATTTACGTTTAAAAAACGATTAAAAATGTTGGCACAACGAGGGAAAAAAAAAAAAAAAAAAAAAAAAAAAAAAGCGGGAGAAAAAATTTCAAAGCTCCCCAAAGAGAAACAATGCGTTAGATGTTTCTTTTTGCCGGCACAAAGAAGGTTGACGCACCGCAATAGAGACAGCCTCCAAAATCTTTAAATGATTTTTGGAGTCCGCTCTATGTAGCACCTCGAACCGATCTATTTTATATTTATCGGCACAGCATGGGTTGTCAACCAAATGCTGGCCAATAGCAGAGTCCAAGGCTGCAGATGGAGGGAGACCTCCAAACCCCATCCTCCCTTGTCTGATCTTCGATGGAACATGCTGGTTTATACGAGTCAGAAGGTGCAAGGATGTTCGCCCAACATAACCAGCATCGCACTGGCATTTAAACTGATATACAATATTACTATTTTGAATGTAAGGCAAACTATCCTTGCGGAAAGACGGAAAAGCAGATCTCGTAGTATATACCACACGCAAGGTCACCGAATTGAAGCAATCGTAAATACTTCTTCGAATCTTTTTTGAAATTATATTACTCCCCTCCCCTATCCACGGTAATTTCAAATAAACCGGGCATTTCAAGGGTCCAAACTTTTTAGGGGATTTAAAATCCGCAACCTTTTTGAAAATACAATCATCAATAAGGTCAACAGGATAACCATTATTGATGAATATTTCCCTGATCTTATCGAGTTCGACATCCAATCTGTTAGGCGAACAAATCATGAGGGCTCTATGTACCAAAGTATTAATTAAACCGACCTTACGTGATTTAGGTACAAAAGACAACCAGTTCACATATAGTCCAGTAAATGTCGGCTTTCTATAAATTGTAGTGAGAAAGCCCCCCCTTGAGCGTTCGACAAGAACGTCCAAGAAAGGAAGCGAATTGTCCTTCTCACTTTCCATAGTGAACTTGAGAGCCCCATGTAAAGAATTCAGCCTATTAAAAAATGTCGACGCATCACTTTGCGAAGGAAAAATAGCAAAAGTGTCGTCAACATATCTGAAATATGCAGTGGGTTTAGATGTAGAATGAAACATAACGGATTCATAATACCCGACGAAAATATCCGCTAAAGTTGGGGCCAACGGACTCCCCATTGAAACCCCGTCAACCTGACAGTACATAATATCACAAAAACTAAATTCCACGGATTTCGTACACATTAAAATGAGTTCAATAAGAATCTCTTTAGACAACCGTGGAGCAGTCAGGTGACCATCATATAAAGCGTCGGTACATATGCGTATAGTCTCATCCAACGGTATGTTGGTGAAAAGACTAGAGACATCAAATGAACACATGAAAGACGTCTCTGCATTAGAATCCAACCCACGTACACAATCAACGAACCGAAAGGAATCTGGGATACAATGCGTGGTGTATAGCTCACGCACAGGTTGCAGAATTTCTACAAGCCACTGAGCCAAAGAATGTTGTGCTGAACCAACCATTGATAAAATGGGTCTCAGTGGAACACCTTGCTTGTGGATTTTAGGGAGACCATACATTCTGGGACGCTGTGACCCAGAGGGCCTGATCCTGTCATAGACATCCTTGCAAAACACCTTCTTTTTAAATAATGCAAGTAAACGTCTCTGCATTTTAGCCTCGTTCTTGCAAGTATTATCCGTCACCTCGACAGCGCCGAGTTTACGGAATTTCGAACTATCATTGAGAATCACTGCCATTTTCTCAACGTAGTCGGATTTATCCAAAATCACCACTCCTGCACCTTTGTCTGGTTTACACATATAAATATCGGTGTTAGATTTTAACGCTTTCATCGTTTTAAATTGCGTTATATTCCAGACAAAGTCGCTATGATCAACAGGAATGTTACTATATCGGTGAGCTAAGGCAACTAAATTGGATTTCATCCCAACAATTTTTTCTGGGGAATTAGGCACATTATGTCTAAGTTGAGAGAACAAAACTTCAAAGGCAGAAAGTGTTCTCTCTTTATTTAAACTCGTGGGGGGAATACAAAAATCTAAGCCCCTAGACAAAACTTTATTTTCAATTTCTGTAAGGACCATTTTTGAAAAATTGAAAACCTGTGCGTGAGCTATACACCACGCATTGTATCCCAGATTCCTTTCGGTTCGTTGATTGTGTACGTGGGTTGGATTCTAATGCAGAGACGTCTTTCATGTGTTCATTTGATGTCTCTAGTCTTTTCACCAACATACCGTTGGATGAGACTATACGCATATGTACCGACGCTTTATATGATGGTCACCTGACTGCTCCACGGTTTTCTAAAGAGATTCTTATTGAACTCATTTTAATGTGTACGAAATCCGTGGAATTTAGTTTTTGTGATATTATGTACTGTCAGGTTGACGGGGTTTCAATGGGGAGTCCGTTGGCCCCAACTTTAGCGGATATTTTCGTCGGGTATTATGAATCCGTTATGTTTCATTCTACATCTAAACCCACTGCATATTTCAGATATGTTGACGACACTTTTGCTATTTTTCCTTCGCAAAGTGATGCGTCGACATTTTTTAATAGGCTGAATTCTTTACATGGGGCTCTCAAGTTCACTATGGAAAGTGAGAAGGACAATTCGCTTCCTTTCTTGGACGTTCTTGTCGAACGCTCAAGGGGGGGCTTTCTCACTACAATTTATAGAAAGCCGACATTTACTGGACTATATGTGAACTGGTTGTCTTTTGTACCTAAATCACGTAAGGTCGGTTTAATTAATACTTTGGTACATAGAGCCCTCATGATTTGTTCGCCTAACAGATTGGATGTCGAACTCGATAAGATCAGGGAAATATTCATCAATAATGGTTATCCTGTTGACCTTATTGATGATTGTATTTTCAAAAAGGTTGCGGATTTTAAATCCCCTAAAAAGTTTGGACCCTTGAAATGCCCGGTTTATTTGAAATTACCGTGGATAGGGGAGGGGAGTAATATAATTTCAAAAAAGATTCGAAGAAGTATTTACGATTGCTTCAATTCGGTGACCTTGCGTGTGGTATATACTACGAGATCTGCTTTTCCGTCTTTCCGCAAGGATAGTTTGCCTTACATTCAAAATAGTAATATTGTATATCAGTTTAAATGCCAGTGCGATGCTGGTTATGTTGGGCGAACATCCTTGCACCTTCTGACTCGTATAAACCAGCATGTTCCATCGAAGATCAGACAAGGGAGGATGGGGTTTGGAGGTCTCCCTCCATCTGCAGCCTTGGACTCTGCTATTGGCCAGCATTTGGTTGACAACCCATGCTGTGCCGATAAATATAAAATAGATCGGTTCGAGGTGCTACATAGAGCGGACTCCAAAAATCATTTAAAGATTTTGGAGGCTGTCTCTATTGCGGTGCGTCAACCTTCTTTGTGCCGGCAAAAAGAAACATCTAACGCATTGTTTCTCTTTGGGGAGCTTTGAAATTTTTTCTCCCGCTTTTTTTTTTTTTTTTTTTTTTTTTTTTTTTTTTCTTTCTCCCTCGTTGTGCCAACATTTTTAATCGTTTTTTAAACGTAAATAAATTTAATTAATGCCCCCGTACGTTGGCACATTAAATAAGTTCCCCTATAGAACTCTTTATTTTCGCCACAATATTATTTAGATTGCTATCGATTTGCTCCTGAAGAGATGATAGCCGAAAGAGCTCTCGAGAAACTGCCGCCTACCATTTTATTTAAAACCATATATAAATTCTGTACCTCTAAACATTTATTTAAATATTTACGGAAGAGGTATACACACCAACAAATAGAATTGTGTAATAATATTGTAAGATTAAGGAGTAGAATTAGATCTACCAATCTCTCCTTAGCTTTTTTGCGTTCCTGTCTGCAACAAGATGTAGCCCCAGCTTACATTAGTAAACGTATTGCTGCATCTAAAGTGAAGCCAAGTTGTCTATGGAGCGTGCGTTTATACGTGACGATATGAATAAGTTGATGGAGAACCTTGAGACGTACATTAGTAATCGTCATCAACTTTGGTCCGTAGTTAAGGGGTTCCTGTCCTTTTGTGATTTTTTCCGTTTTTGCAAATATTTATCTATCGGTGATCAGTTTGCTAGGCAAAATGCTTCCAAAGATAATAGTAAACACCTTGCTCTTCTGGTTCGCAGAAGATATGGGTGTGAACCCACTAATGGAAGCAAACATATTTTCAATTTTTCAAAAATGGTCCTTACAGAAATTGAAAATAAAGTTTTGTCTAGGGGCTTAGATTTTTGTATTCCCCCCACGAGTTTAAATAAAGAGAGAACACTTTCTGCCTTTGAAGTTTTGTTCTCTCAACTTAGACATAATGTGCCTAATTCCCCAGAAAAAATTGTTGGGATGAAATCCAATTTAGTTGCCTTAGCTCACCGATATAGTAACATTCCTGTTGATCATAGCGACTTTGTCTGGAATATAACGCAATTTAAAACGATGAAAGCGTTAAAATCTAACACCGATATTTATATGTGTAAACCAGACAAAGGTGCAGGAGTGGTGATTTTGGATAAATCCGACTACGTTGAGAAAATGGCAGTGATTCTCAATGATAGTTCGAAATTCCGTAAACTCGGCGCTGTCGAGGTGACGGATAATACTTGCAAGAACGAGGCTAAAATGCAGAGACGTTTACTTGCATTATTTAAAAAGAAGGTGTTTTGCAAGGATGTCTATGACAGGATCAGGCCCTCTGGGTCACAGCGTCCCAGAATGTATGGTCTCCCTAAAATCCACAAGCAAGGTGTTCCACTGAGACCCATTTTATCAATGGTTGGTTCAGCACAACATTCTTTGGCTCAGTGGCTTGTAGAAATTCTGCAACCTGTGCGTGAGCTATACACCACGCATTGTATCCCAGATTCCTTTCGGTTCGTTGATTGTGTACGTGGGTTGGATTCTAATGCAGAGACGTCTTTCATGTGTTCATTTGATGTCTCTAGTCTTTTCACCAACATACCGTTGGATGAGACTATACGCATATGTACCGACGCTTTATATGATGGTCACCTGACTGCTCCACGGTTTTCTAAAGAGATTCTTATTGAACTCATTTTAATGTGTACGAAATCCGTGGAATTTAGTTTTTGTGATATTATGTACTGTCAGGTTGACGGGGTTTCAATGGGGAGTCCGTTGGCCCCAACTTTAGCGGATATTTTCGTCGGGTATTATGAATCCGTTATGTTTCATTCTACATCTAAACCCACTGCATATTTCAGATATGTTGACGACACTTTTGCTATTTTTCCTTCGCAAAGTGATGCGTCGACATTTTTTAATAGGCTGAATTCTTTACATGGGGCTCTCAAGTTCACTATGGAAAGTGAGAAGGACAATTCGCTTCCTTTCTTGGACGTTCTTGTCGAACGCTCAAGGGGGGGCTTTCTCACTACAATTTATAGAAAGCCGACATTTACTGGACTATATGTGAACTGGTTGTCTTTTGTACCTAAATCACGTAAGGTCGGTTTAATTAATACTTTGGTACATAGAGCCCTCATGATTTGTTCGCCTAACAGATTGGATGTCGAACTCGATAAGATCAGGGAAATATTCATCAATAATGGTTATCCTGTTGACCTTATTGATGATTGTATTTTCAAAAAGGTTGCGGATTTTAAATCCCCTAAAAAGTTTGGACCCTTGAAATGCCCGGTTTATTTGAAATTACCGTGGATAGGGGAGGGGAGTAATATAATTTCAAAAAAGATTCGAAGAAGTATTTACGATTGCTTCAATTCGGTGACCTTGCGTGTGGTATATACTACGAGATCTGCTTTTCCGTCTTTCCGCAAGGATAGTTTGCCTTACATTCAAAATAGTAATATTGTATATCAGTTTAAATGCCAGTGCGATGCTGGTTATGTTGGGCGAACATCCTTGCACCTTCTGACTCGTATAAACCAGCATGTTCCATCGAAGATCAGACAAGGGAGGATGGGGTTTGGAGGTCTCCCTCCATCTGCAGCCTTGGACTCTGCTATTGGCCAGCATTTGGTTGACAACCCATGCTGTGCCGATAAATATAAAATAGATCGGTTCGAGGTGCTACATAGAGCGGACTCCAAAAATCATTTAAAGATTTTGGAGGCTGTCTCTATTGCGGTGCGTCAACCTTCTTTGTGCCGGCAAAAAGAAACATCTAACGCATTGTTTCTCTTTGGGGAGCTTTGAAATTTTTTCTCCCGCTTTTTTTTTTTTTTTTTTTTTTTTTTTTTTTTCTTTCTCCCTCGTTGTGCCAACATTTTTAATCGTTTTTTAAACGTAAATAAATTTAATTAATGCCCCCGTACGTTGGCACATTAAATAAGTTCCCCTATAGAACTCTTTATTTTCGCCACAATATTATTTAGATTGCTATCGATTTGCTCCTGAAGAGATGATAGCCGAAAGAGCTCTCGAGAAACTGCCGCCTACCATTTTATTTAAAACCATATATAAATTCTGTACCTCTAAACATTTATTTAAATATTTACGGAAGAGGTATACACACCAACAAATAGAATTGTGTAATAATATTGTAAGATTAAGGAGTAGAATTAGATCTACCAATCTCTCCTTAGCTTTTTTGCGTTCCTGTCTGCAACAAGATGTAGCCCCAGCTTACATTAGTAAACGTATTGCTGCATCTAAAGTGAAGCCAAGTTTGTCTATGGAGCGTGCGTTTATACGTGACGATATGAATAAGTTGATGGAGAACCTTGAGACGTACATTAGTAATCGTCATCAACTTTGGTCCGTAGTTAAGGGGTTCCTGTCCTTTTGTGATTTTTTCCGTTTTTGCAAATATTTATCTATCGGTGATCAGTTTGCTAGGCAAAATGCTTCCAAAGATAATAGTAAACACCTTGCTCTTCTGGTTCGCAGAAGATATGGGTGTGAACCCACTAATGGAAGCAAACATATTTTCAATTTTTCAAAAATGGTCCTTACAGAAATTGAAAATAAAGTTTTGTCTAGGGGCTTAGATTTTTGTATTCCCCCCACGAGTTTAAATAAAGAGAGAACACTTTCTGCCTTTGAAGTTTTGTTCTCTCAACTTAGACATAATGTGCCTAATTCCCCAGAAAAAATTGTTGGGATGAAATCCAATTTAGTTGCCTTAGCTCACCGATATAGTAACATTCCTGTTGATCATAGCGACTTTGTCTGGAATATAACGCAATTTAAAACGATGAAAGCGTTAAAATCTAACACCGATATTTATATGTGTAAACCAGACAAAGGTGCAGGAGTGGTGATTTTGGATAAATCCGACTACGTTGAGAAAATGGCAGTGATTCTCAATGATAGTTCGAAATTCCGTAAACTCGGCGCTGTCGAGGTGACGGATAATACTTGCAAGAACGAGGCTAAAATGCAGAGACGTTTACTTGCATTATTTAAAAAGAAGGTGTTTTGCAAGGATGTCTATGACAGGATCAGGCCCTCTGGGTCACAGCGTCCCAGAATGTATGGTCTCCCTAAAATCCACAAGCAAGGTGTTCCACTGAGACCCATTTTATCAATGGTTGGTTCAGCACAACATTCTTTGGCTCAGTGGCTTGTAGAAATTCTGCAACCTGTGCGTGAGCTATACACCACGCATTGTATCCCAGATTCCTTTCGGTTCGTTGATTGTGTACGTGGGTTGGATTCTAATGCAGAGACGTCTTTCATGTGTTCATTTGATGTCTCTAGTCTTTTCACCAACATACCGTTGGATGAGACTATACGCATATGTACCGACGCTTTATATGATGGTCACCTGACTGCTCCACGGTTTTCTAAAGAGATTCTTATTGAACTCATTTTAATGTGTACGAAATCCGTGGAATTTAGTTTTTGTGATATTATGTACTGTCAGGTTGACGGGGTTTCAATGGGGAGTCCGTTGGCCCCAACTTTAGCGGATATTTTCGTCGGGTATTATGAATCCGTTATGTTTCATTCTACATCTAAACCCACTGCATATTTCAGATATGTTGACGACACTTTTGCTATTTTTCCTTCGCAAAGTGATGCGTCGACATTTTTTAATAGGCTGAATTCTTTACATGGGGCTCTCAAGTTCACTATGGAAAGTGAGAAGGACAATTCGCTTCCTTTCTTGGACGTTCTTGTCGAACGCTCAAGGGGGGGCTTTCTCACTACAATTTATAGAAAGCCGACATTTACTGGACTATATGTGAACTGGTTGTCTTTTGTACCTAAATCACGTAAGGTCGGTTTAATTAATACTTTGGTACATAGAGCCCTCATGATTTGTTCGCCTAACAGATTGGATGTCGAACTCGATAAGATCAGGGAAATATTCATCAATAATGGTTATCCTGTTGACCTTATTGATGATTGTATTTTCAAAAAGGTTGCGGATTTTAAATCCCCTAAAAAGTTTGGACCCTTGAAATGCCCGGTTTATTTGAAATTACCGTGGATAGGGGAGGGGAGTAATATAATTTCAAAAAAGATTCGAAGAAGTATTTACGATTGCTTCAATTCGGTGACCTTGCGTGTGGTATATACTACGAGATCTGCTTTTCCGTCTTTCCGCAAGGATAGTTTGCCTTACATTCAAAATAGTAATATTGTATATCAGTTTAAATGCCAGTGCGATGCTGGTTATGTTGGGCGAACATCCTTGCACCTTCTGACTCGTATAAACCAGCATGTTCCATCGAAGATCAGACAAGGGAGGATGGGGTTTGGAGGTCTCCCTCCATCTGTAGCCTTGGACTCTGCTATTGGCCAGCATTTGGTTGACAACCCATGCTGTGCCGATAAATATAAAATAGATCGGTTCGAGGTGCTACATAGAGCGGACTCCAAAAATCATTTAAAGATTTTGGAGGCTGTCTCTATTGCGGTGCGTCAACCTTCTTTGTGCCGGCAAAAAGAAACATCTAACGCATTGTTTCTCTTTGGGGAGCTTTGAAATTTTTTCTCCCGCTTTTTTTTTTTTTTTTTTTTTTTTTTTTTTTTCTTTCTCCCTCGTTGTGCCAACATTTTTAATCGTTTTTTAAACGTAAATAAATTTAATTAATGCCCCCGTACGTTGGCACATTAAATAAGTTCCCCTATAGAACTCTTTATTTTCGCCACAATATTATTTAGATTGCTATCGATTTGCTCCTGAAGAGATGATAGCCGAAAGAGCTCTCGAGAAACTGCCGCCTACCATTTTATTTAATACTTATATAAATATATATATATGAGAGAGAGAGAGAGAGAGAGAGAGAGAGAGAGAGAGAGAGAGAATATGTGCTTCCACATCAAAGAGGGGCAGGAACATAAACAGAGACAGAAGCACACACTCTAACACACTCGCATAAAAACACACATACAGAAAACACACACATACATACGCACTTGGATAAACACACACACACACACACTCGCATAAACACACACATACACGAACACACACGTACACACAAATACTCAAACACACCAACACCAACACAAATCAACTTTCCCTTAAAAGCTGTCATGAGGTGGCAGGGGTGGGTGTCATAAGTGTCAATCGAATTTGAAAGTTTGTTAACGAAATGGATTTATTTCAACTTCGTTTGACACGTGCCAATTCTCCTGCCCTTCACCCACCCCTCTACCTGCCTCTCTCTTTACTAAGACTTTTCGGGTTGGGGTCTGGGGTAGGTCGTAAAAATAACCGTTTTTTTTTTCGTTATTAAATTGTAATTTTTTAAGAAATCATTACCTTAAAAGTTAAGAAAGCCATTCTTAATGTAGAGAGGGGCATGTTAACTATTCTGTACTTTCAGCCAATAATTTAATAAGCAAAAGATAGGATAAAATTGAATTTAACAAATATCGAAGAAGTTTTCTTTGATATTTTTTATTTTACAAGCTGCCCCAGCGTAGTATTATCTCCAATCTCTCCATGATAAAAACGGCTTTCTGAAAAAAAAAAAAACACTTCCAAGAAAGCCGTTCTTAACATGGAGAGATGGGAGATAATACTACGCTGGGGCAGCTTGTAAAATAAAAAATAAATTTCTGCTTATGATATATATATATATATATATATATATATATATATATATATATATATAATATATATATATATATATAATTATTTTTTTACTATAATAATTAATTATTTTTTAATTTTGTTATAACTTTTCAAAGTTTCGGCTTCTCTCTCTCTCTTTCTCTCTCTCTTTCTCTCTCTCTCTCTCTATCTCTCTCTCTCTCTCGCTCGCTCGCTCTCGCGCACGCGCGCTTCTCCGTGTCCTTATATATAGACAGAGAGAGAGGGAAAAGGGGGGAGAGACCGAAAGAGACAGAGAATGTGTCTACGCTCCCCTCCAACATGCTTCAACGCCAACGACGCACACACCCACATACACACACACTTGCATTAACACAAACATACAAATTTAACTCAGCACACACACTCACATAAACACATAAACACATACACACACACACACACTCGCATAAAGGCACCAACACACACAAACACAAAGTATTACTCTGTGTGTGCGTGCGTGCGTGCGCGCATATCACGCCACCTTCACTCTTCAACTAAACAAGTTTAAATCAACCAATGAAAAGGCAGCTAGGTAACACAAACTCCATAAAAGGTAAAAAGGTTGCATCATCGACTCGAACTGTTCGATTTTTCCCGGAAAAAGTTAACGGTTTTCACGGCGATGGTGAAATATAAAAAGAGGCCTAAAACGGGCTGTAAATTCAGTTTGGACCCTGGCAGCGAGATGAGTTCCGGAAGAATAGATGACCAGCCAGTCGACCCAGCTAAGCCGCCGCCCTGCCGCTCCTCTGTCTACTTCTCTGATGTCAAAAAAAAAGGTATGTCCTTTCGTTTCAAAGTAGATGACGCATTTATTTCAGTTGTGTAAACTGCACAAGTGTTCAAATGAACGTTGTTAGTATGAGCACAGTTCATAAACACGTCGAATTTCTTTTCAAATTTCGACACTTGTGTAGTTTACACGATTTTAACGTTTAACGTCTTTTTATATTTTATTATACTGTTAGAAAGCCAGCCAACAAATATTACCGTTTTTTTAATTTGTTAGGTGAAAGTATACATATAATATTATTTAAGGGCGGTCAATAAACTATAGAATTACCGTGACAATTGTGCAGTTTATAAACCGTGCTGTTCTGCTGTTCTGGGAAAAAATATTAAAATTTAAATCTAAATTAACGTCTTTTTTTTAAATTTGTTAGGTGAAAGCATACATATAATATTATTTAAGGGTGGTCGATAAACTATAGAATTACCGTGACAATTGTGCAGTTTATAAACCGTGCTTTTGCTGGAAAATATATTTTAAATTTAAATCTAAATTAACGTCTTTTTTTTTTAATTTGTTAGGTGAAAGTATATATATAATATTATTTAAGGGCGGTCGATAAACTATAGAATTACCGTGACAATTGTGCAGTTTATAAACCGTGCTGTTCTGGGAAAAATATATTAAAGTTTAAATCTAAATTAACGTCTTTTTTTTTTAATTTGTTAGGTGAAAGTATACATATAATATTATTTAAGGGTGGTCGATAAACTATAGAATTACCGTGACAATTGTGCAGTTTATAAACCGTGCTGTTCTGGGAAAAAATATTAAAATTTAAATCTAAATTAACGTCTTTTTTTTAAATTTGTTAGGTGAAAGCATACATATAATATTATTTAAGGGTGGTCGATAAACTATAGAATTACCGTGACAATTGTGCAGTTTATAAACCGTGCTGTTCTGGGAAAAAATATTAAAATTTAAATCTAAATTAACGTCTGTTTTTTTTAATTTGTTAGGTGAAAGCATACATATAATATTATTTAAGGGCGGTCGATAAACTATAGAATTACCGTGACAATTGTGCAGTTTATAAACCGTGCTTTTGCTGGAAAATATATTTTAAATTTAAATCTAAATTAACGTCTTTTTTTTTTTATTTGTTAGGTGAAAGCATACATATAATATTATTTAAGGGTGGTCGATAAACTATAGAATTACCGTGACAATTGTGCAGTTTATAAACCGTGCTGTTCTGGGAAAAAAATATTAAAGTTTAAATCTAAATTAACGTCTTTTTTTTAAATTTGTTAGGTGAAAGTATATATATAATATTATTTAAGGGCGGTCGATAAACTATAGAATTACCGTGACAATTGTGCAGTTTATAAACCGTGCTGTTCTGGGAAAAAAATATTAAAGTTTAAATCTAAATTAACGTCTTTTTTTTAAATTTGTTAGGTGAAAGTATACATATAATATTATTTAAGGGTGGTCGATAAACTATAGAATTACCGTGACAATTGTGCAGTTTATAAACCGTGCTGTTCTGGGAAAAAAATATTAAAATTTAAATCTAAATTAACGTCTTTTTTTTTAATTTGTTAGGTGAAAGCATACATATAATATTATTTAAGGGCGGTCGATAAACTATAGAATTACCGTGACAATTGTGCAGTTTATAAACCGTGCTTTTGCTGGAAAATATATTTTAAATTTAAATCTAAATTAACGTCTTTTTTTTTTTATTTGTTAGGTGAAAGCATACATATAATATTATTTAAGGGTGGTCGATAAACTATAGAATTACCGTGACAATTGTGCAGTTTATAAACCGTGCTGTTCTGGGAAAAAATATTAAAATTTAAATCTAAATTAACGTCTTTTTTTTTTAATTTGTTAGGTGAAAGTATATATATAATATTATTTAAGGGCGGTCGATAAACTATAGAATTACCGTGACAATTGTGCAGTTTATAAACCGTACTGTTCTGGGGAAAAAATATTAAAATTTAAATCTAAATTAACGTCTTTTTTTTTAATTTGTTAGGTGAAAGCATACATATAATATTATTTAAGGGCGGTCGATAAACTATAGAATTACCGTGACAATTGTGCAGTTTATAAACCGTGCTTTTGCTGGAAAATATATTTTAAATTTAAATCTAAATTAACGTCTTTTTTTTTTTATTTGTTAGGTGAAAGCATACATATAATATTATTTAAGGGTGGTCGATAGACTATAGAATTACCGTGACAATTGTGCAGTTTATAAACCGTGCTGTTCTGGGAAAAAAATATTAAAATTTAAATCTAAATAAACGTCTTTTTTTTTAATTTGTTAGATGAAAGCATACATATAATATTATTTAAGGGCGGTCCATAAACTGTAGAATTACCGTGACAATTGTGCAGTTTATAAACCGTTCTTTTATTGGATAAAATACTGGATGTGTATTTTCCCCCCTAAAGTCCAACCCTATCCTCACCGTGGTAGGGGGGTGTAACGTTGTAGTTTAACAGCTACACGGCTAAATGGGCTCTGGCAAAAAAAAAAAAAAAAAAAAAATCCAGAAAATATCGGCATTAGTTTGTTGCGTCCGTCATCTGGTCGTCTTTTTATACGCTTGCATGTGGCGAGCAAAAAGGCGTGAAGGGAGCAGGCTGAAAGGAGAACAATACCCGAAAGATGTAAACCGAACGAAAGAGAAAAATGGGCCTCCCTGCAAGGCCCCGTGTTCTCCCCAGCCTGCTCCCAGTTTCCCCGACTTTGCATGCAACTGGTTTTGAGCTTTTGGAAAGCTCTTTTCTCAGTGTCGGGGTGTTGACTCCACTTCCAAGTTAACAAATAGCTGCAAGTCTGGGTACGGTCCGATTGGTTCCGAAGCTCTTCCGCTGTGAGGTGCGCTTTCGAATCTCCCGAAGGGGGCTACCCTCTAAGCAGGCGACACGTGCTCGTGTTACTATGTAATGCATGCTTGCCTCGACTCAACTAAGGACGACTAGAGTTCGACTAGATTGTGTGCTCACAAGCCGCTTTAAGGCCGCTTTTATTATTCCTACTGTCTAGGAACTCCGAAATGGTATGGTAGTGCAATTATATATGACCGTCCTCCAATACGAAATGGTAGTGCAATTATATATGACGGTCCTCCGATATGATAGTAGGAATGCCAGTTTTGTGAGCGATCATCGCCGTCTTATGAACACAAACTAGTGGTATCTTTACGAATCCTGTTGGGTAGAGAGAACACCTCTGTTTTCTGCTCCGCCTGTTATTCTGAGTAGAAACCGCTTTTTAGGAGATGTTCGCAGCACAGCTTGTTTTTATATAGTGCCCCTCCTTTCGGGAGTTCATCACCTCGCTGCCCAGACGAGAGCTTTTTCCGGTGGAACCTCTTTTTTTTTTCTTTTTTTTATTTTACTTTCCAGTTTAATGGCGAACGAACAGTCACCAGCAAGTGGTCTGCACCGACAGGAAGATGAGTATAGTATCACCCTTTCTTCTTTTTATTTCGATTTCAGTCTTTGTGATTTGATAATTTAATTTAACTGTTTCCATTGTTCCAGCTTTCACACAGCAGTAGATTATCAACACTATAAATATCATCTCTTTTTTATAGATTGGAACAAGCAATGAAACCTAGCAGCATCACCGTTCCTGTCTGCCACATGTCTTGTGCACTTTAAATCCAGTATTTCTTTCTTTGCGTTCAAGCACATCTGGGTACAATCAAACTGCGTATGATGTATGTCTATCTGTTTCTTCCAACATTAGCATCTCGAAGTCTTGGCAGCAATCATTGTCATAGAAGTAGAGTAAGTATTCTTTTCTTTCCTTCTGTGTGTATATTTTTGTAATTTGATCATGGTGGAAACTTGATCATGGTGGAATTCTACTATCAGCTATTGTTAGAATTATGTGCATTGGAAAAAACAACTGAATCCAGCAGCATCACCTATCCTAGCTGCCACATGTTTCCTGTAGTTACAGAAGTCCTCAAGTAAGTGTTTCTTTCTTTGTGTACATGCACATCTGGGTACAATCAAATTCTAAACTATTAGCTTTATTTAAATGAATGCAGTTCTGCTTGTATTTCTTCTCATCAGCTAACTTATGCAACTACAAAAAAAAAAAAAAGTAGTACATGGGTGTTTGATCATAACCAGAAAGTTAAATATATCATTAAAAATAAAGTTTTTAAATTATTAAAAAAAAGAAGTTTTTAAATTATTAAAAGGAAAAAAATCATCACAGTAAAAATTATATATATGTAACAAAGAACACAAACAAACATGAAATTGCCATGAGTTTCAGCAAGAAGCAGAAAAGAGAAAAAGTGGAGATAACACCTGGGAAGTAACAGGTAAGAATTTTCTTTATTTCTTATCTCAACTAGCATATAGATTTTTTTCAAATATACATTAAAAAAATTACCCAAGTCAAACAATTGATGGAAAAACTAAGC
This sequence comes from Euprymna scolopes, assembly GCF_053919585.1. NCBI lineage: Eukaryota > Metazoa > Mollusca > Cephalopoda > Sepiida > Sepiolidae > Euprymna > Euprymna scolopes. The sequence goes on along the minus strand of NC_136527.1, from coordinate 124,505,508 downwards.
ATTAAAGTTCAATTAAGCATAAAAAAAAATAAATTCTAATAATTATGTAATCTATATACAAATTGTCTCCCTTGAATATATATATATATACATATTCAAGGGAGACCATTGGTATATAGATCACATAATAATTAGAAGTTATTTTTTTTATTGAAATATATATATATATATATATATTCAAGGGAGACAATTTGTATATATATCATATAATTATTTGAAGTTATTTTTTAATTCAAATATATATATATATATATTTATTTATTTATTTCAATTAAAAAAATAACTTCTAATAATTGTTATCTGTATTCACATAGTCTTCCTTGAATATATATATATTCAAGGGAGACAATTTGTATAAAGATCACATAATTATTAGAAGTTATTTTTTTTAATTGAAATAAATAAATATATATATATATTCAAGGGAGACAATTTGTATAAAGATCAGATAATTATTAGATTTTTGTTTTTTAATTGAAATAAATATATTTATATATATATATGTATATATATATATATATATATATATATATATATATATATTATACTAGCATGGGTTACTGGCGTAGCCCCGGTGTTTAGCGGTGTATGCTGCCCCCCTCCCCAACCAAAAAAAAAGCAGAGAAACGGTTAATTTTTTAAAACCTGACCCCTATTATGAACCCTTAAAATTTATTGTTTGGGGCTCCAACGGAGATATTAAGTTAGATCCATGTCCAAGGAAACTATATGTAAAATTTCAAGTATTTAGACCCATAATTGTCGGAGGAGATTTGTAGGGTTCTCAAAGGCCAAATAATTGAAGTTTGACCCCTCAATCGCCAAATTTCTGTCCAAGTACCAATCACATAGATTTTCCAAAATCTCAGTACCCTTTTTCTCAAAATTTGGAATATGTAGACTAAAATTGACAGAGAAATGTACACACAGACAGACATATTCAATTCTATAGATAGATAGATAGATAAATAATGAGAGACAGAAAGATAAATATATACAATGATTAATGAATTAGTAGAGATAGTTGTTAAATTTTTGGAAATATGTATGGCAATTTGATGGTAAGACTTAGAGCTAACTGTTAATATTTAAAATATATACACAGAAATTCAAATGACAGGACTTATATGTAGAGTGCTCAATACATCAGTAGAGCAAGGTAATAAGTTTTAAAAAAATGCATACGTCAATTTAGATAACCACAATTTTTTTGGTATTCTTGTGTGAATATGACATAATGTAATATAAATTTTAATAATTTTATTCTAAATGTTATGATTCTCAATGAAAAATCAAAAATGTCAATATATATATATATATATATATATATATATATATATATATACATATATATATATATTTCAATAAAAAGAATAACTTCTAATAATTATGTCATCTATATAACAATTGTCTCCCTTGAACATATATTGATTATATATATATAAAATATATATATTTATATATATATTTATTAAAAAAAAATAACTTCTAATAATTATGTGATCAATATTAAAATTGTCTCCCTTGAATATATATATATATATATATATATATTTATTTCAATAAAAAAATAAGGTCTAATAATTATGTGATCTATTTACAAATGGTCCCCCTGTAATATATATATATATATATATATATATATATATATATATATTTCAATTAAAAAAATAACTTCTAATAATTATGTGATCTATATACAAATTGTCTCCCTTTTTTAGCACTATTTAAAGTGTAATTATTAAGTACAAATCTAAATAAAATGTCTTTATTGCTCTATGTCTAATTGAGCACTCTTATATAACTCTAGTTTTATCTTAATGTTTACTTATCCTGTAATAAAATAAACATTTTATAATATCAGCTCTGTCTAGTTTTGAGCACTATTTTAAAGTGTTATTATTAAGTAAAAATCTAAATAACATGACTTTATTGCTCTATGTCTCATTGATTGAATTGAAATAAATATATATATATATATATTTACTTCAATTAATAAAAATAACTTCTAATTATTATATGATCTATATCAAATTGTCTCCCTTGAATATATATATATATATATATATATATTTATTTATTTCAATAAAAAAAAACTTCTAATAATTATGTGATCTATATACAAATTGTCTCCCTTGAATATATATATATATATAGATTATAGATTATATATATATATATATATGTATTTCAATTAAAAAAATAACTTCTAATAATTATGCGATTTATATATTTACCAATGATTCTTGCATGTGCTCCATAGTTTTATATAGCTGTGTAGTAAATTTAAAAATTGCTTTGTTTAATTATACAAGACGATTTTACTTTAAGAGTGCTCAATGCATTTATAGAGCTTTGTAGTAAGAGTTGGAAACATTTTGGCAATTATTTTAGACAAATCTACTTCCAGAGTGCTCAATATATTAGTAGAGCTAAATAAAACATTTGAGAAACAGATATGGCATTTCAACTGCATAAATTTATTTTGACAGAGTTCAATACATTAGTAGAGCTAAATATAGACTTTCAAAAAACATGTATGGCAATTCAGCTACACGAATATACTTAAGAGTGCTCAATACATTAGTAGACGAAAGAATAAAATTCAGAAAACATGAAGAGCTCTGCAGTATGTTTTGAAAACCTAAATGTCAATATGTAAGTATAGATATACTGTAAGTGTTTAATATATGACAAGTATTTAAAACAAGTTTCTTATTTGAGTGCCTAATATATTTGAGAGCTCTATGGTAACTTTATAAAACATATTTCAAAATTATGTTAGATAAATTGTCTTTGAGAGTGCTCATTTCTAAGTAGAGCTCTGTAGAAAATTTTTGAGACATGTTCAGCAATTTAAGTTCATATGAGTTAATAAATAGAGCTATATAGTGACTTGTGCAAACTTATATGGCACTTATCCTAGACAAGTTAACTCTTGTAGCTGTGCAATACGTAAGTAGAGTTCTGCATTAGTTTTGGGGTATGGTTCTCACTTTATTAGGGCAATAACTTGGACACATTATACTCTGGACAAATCCATTGAGGACAACCAAAGGTAACGTGTTTTTTTCCACTCTGCTGAATAAGACTCATCCGTCTTGGTTCACTCTTGGGACATTAAAACACACAAGGTGAAGAATTTAAAAAAAGAATGCAAAAATGTAAATGTCTTTGCAACTCATTCATTTTCACTTTCATAACACAAAAACATCTGTAAAAACTTGATAAAAGAACTGGTGTTTGATGGAATGTGAGTAGGCATACAGCCTGGATAATTTTCCAAGGTAAGTGATGATATTCATCATTATTGTCTTTTTGGATTAGTTCAGATATATCTCATAACTATAATTGTTTTATGTATATATTTATATGTCTAGATGTTATGTGTGCTATTTGCATGTTCCCTATAGAAAAAAAGCTACATAAAATCTACAAGTGTATTCTGATTTAAAACTAACCAGTAAAAACAATGCTTGTGTTCCTGATATACAAACTATTTCCTATTAGCATATAAGTTTAATCATGAAATGTATCTCCCTTGCCTGTCTCTCTTTATACCTCTGTATTTATCTAGATCTGTCTATCTCCCTTTTCTTATTCTTTATCCCTATTCCCCGTCTTGCTATCCCAGGTAACAGTAGGCGTCGATGAGGCACATCCAGACGCCAACCTACACGGTGCAGAGAAAGGACAGAAAAACAACTAAGTCCCGATGTGCCTAGCAGATTAGAAGGCATTTTGCTACGCCTACATGCACCCAACATGGCAGTAGGCGTCGATCGGGCACTTCCAGACACTTACTTACACTGTTTTGAACTTAGAGATTTCAATTGAATACTACTTGACATGTGTTGGTCCAGTAGCTCCTCATCTACCTATACCTACGTCCACCCCTGTTTGGACTTAGAAATTTTCAATTGAATACACGTTGAGAAGGCATGGTCTATAGGATTCTAACCTATCTATACCTACATCCCCTCTTGTTTGGACTTAGAAATTTTCAATTGAATACACGTTGAGAAGGCTTGGTCTATAGGATTCTCACCTATCTATACCTACATCCCCTCTTGTTTGGACTTAGAATTTTTTCAATTGAATACATGTTGAGAAGGCTTGGTCTATAGGATTCTAACCTATCTATACCTACATCCCCTCTTGTTTGGACTTAGAATTTTTTCAATTGAATACAATCTGAGAAGGCTTGGTCTATAGGATTCTAACCTATCAATACCTACATCCCCTCTTGTTTGGACTCAGAATTTTTTCAATTGAATACAATCTGAGAAGGCTTGGTCTATAGGATTCTAACCTATCTATACCTACATCCCCTCTTGTTTGGACTCAGAATTTTTTCAATTGAATACAATCTGAGAAGGCTTGGTCTATAGGATTCTAACCTATCTATACCTACATCCCCTCTTGTTTGGACTTAGAATTTTTTCAATTGAATACACGTTGAGAAGGCTTGGTCTGTAGGATTCTTACCTATCTATACCTACATCCCCTCTTGTTTGGACTTAGAATTTTTTCAATTGAATACAATCTGAGAAGGCTTGGTCTATAGGATTCTAACCTATCTATACCTACATCCCCTCTTGTTTGGACTTAGAATTTTTTCAATTGAATACACGTTGAGAAGGCTTGGTCTATAGGATTCTAACCTATCTATACCTACATCCACTCTTGTTTGGACTTAGAATTTTTTCAATTGAATACAATCTGAGAAGGCTTGGTCTATAGGATTCTAACCTATCTATACCTACATCCCCTCTTGTTTGGACTTAGAATTTTTTCAATTGAATACAATCTGAGAAGGCTTGGTCTATAGGATTCTAACCTATCTATACCTACATCCACTCTTGTTTGGACTTAGAATTTTTTCAATTGAATACAATCTGAGAAGGCTTGGTCTATAGGATTCTAACCTATCTATACCTACATCCACTCTTGTTTGGACTTAGAATTTTTTCAATTGAATACAATCTGAGAAGGCTTGGTCTATAGGATTCTAACCTATCTATACCTACATCCCCTCTTGTTTGGACTTAGAATTTTTTCAATTGAATACACGTTGAGATCCCTTGGTCTATAGGATTCTAACCTATCTATACCTACATCCCCTCTTGTTTGGACTTAGAATTTTTTCAATTGAATACACGTTGAGAAGGCTTGGTCTATAGGATTCTAACCTATCTATACCTACATCCACTCTTGTTTGGACTTAGAATTTTTTCAATTGAATACAATCTGAGAAGGCTTGGTCTATAGGATTCTAACCTATCTATACCTACATCCCCTCTTGTTTGGACTTAGAATTTTTTCAATTGAATACAATCTGAGAAGGCTTGGTCTATAGGATTCTAACCTATCTATACCTACATCCACTCTTGTTTGGACTTAGAATTTTTTCAATTGAATACAATCTGAGAAGGCTTGGTCTATAGGATTCTAACCTATCTATACCTACATCCCCTCTTGTTTGGACTTAGAATTTTTTCAATTGAATACACGTTGAGATCCCTTGGTCTATAGGATTCTAACCTATCTATACCTACATCCCCTCTTGTTTGGACTTAGAATTTTTTCAATTGAATACACGTTGAGAAGGCTTGGTCTATAGGATTCTAACCTATCTATACCTACATCCCCTCTTGTTTGGACTTAGAATTTTTTCAATTGAATACACGTTGAGAAGGCTTGGTCTATAGGATTCTAACCTATCTATACCTACATCCCCTCTTGTTTGGACTTAGAATTTTTTCAATTGAATACAATCTGAGAAGGCTTGGTCTATAGGATTCTAACCTATCTATACCTACATCCACTCTTGTTTGGACTTAGAATTTTTTCAATTGAATACAATCTGAGAAGGCTTGGTCTATAGGATTCTAACCTATCTATACCTACATCCCCTCTTGTTTGGACTTTGAATTTTTTCAATTGAATACACGTTGAGAAGGCTTGGTCTATAGGATTCTAACCTATCTATACCTACATCCCCTCTTGTTTGGACTTAGAATTTTTTCAATTGAATACAATCTGAGAAGGCTTGGTCTATAGGATTCTAACCTATCTATACCTACATCCCCTCTTGTTTGGACTTAGAATTTTTTCAATTGAATACAATCTGAGAAGGCTTGGTCTATAGGATTCTCACCTATCTATACCTACATCCCCTCTTGTTTGGACTTAGAATTTTTTCAATTGAATACACGTTGAGAAGGCTTGGTCTATAGGAGTCTCACCTATCTATACCTACATCCCCTCTTGTTTGGACTTAGAATTTTTTCAATTGAATACACGTTGAGAAGGCTTGGTCTATAGGAGTCTCACCTATCTATACCTACATCCCCTCTTGTTTGGACTTAGAATTTTTTCAATTGAATACACGTTGAGAAGGCTTGGTCTATAGGAGTCTCACCTATCTATACCTACATCCCCTCTTGTTTGGACTTAGAATTTTTTCAATTGAATACACGTTGAGAAGGCTTGGTCTATAGGATTCTAACCTATCTATACATACATCCCCTCTTGTTTGGACTTAGAATTTTTTCAATTGAATACAATCTGAGAAGGCTTGGTCTATAGGATTCTAACCTATCTATACCTACATCCCCTCTTGTTTGGACTTAGAATTTTTTCAATTGAATACACGTTGAGAAGGCTTGGTCTATAGGATTCTAACCTATCTATACCTACATCCCCTCTTGTTTGGACTTAGACTTTTTTCAATTGAATACAATCTGAGAAGGCTTGGTCTATAGGATTCTAACCTATCTATACCTACATCCCCTCTTGTTTGGACTTTGCATTTTTTTAATTGAATACAATCTGAGAAGGCTTGGTCTATAGGATTCTCACCTATCTATACCTACATCCCCTCTTGTTTGGACTTAGAATTTTTTCAATTGAATACAATCTGAGAAGGCTTGGTCTATAGGATTCTAACCTATCAATACCTACATCCCCTCTTGTTTGGACTTAGAATTTTTTCAATTGAATACAATCTGAGAAGGCTTGGTCTATAGGATTCTAACCTATCTATACCTACATCCCCTCTTGTTTGGACTTAGAAATTTTTCAATTGAATACAATCTGAGAAGGCTTTGTCTATAGGATTCTAACCTTTCTATACCTACATCCCCTCTTGTTTGGACTTAGAATTTTTTCAATTGAATACACGTTGAGAAGGCTTGGTCTATAGGATTCTCACCTATCAATACCTACATCCCCTCTTGTTTGGACTTAGAATTTTTTCAATTGAATACACGTTAAGAAGGCTTGGTCTATAGGATTCTCACCTATCTATACCTACATCCCCTCTTGTTTGGACTTAGAATTTTTTCAATTGAATACAATCTGAGAAGGCTTGGTCTATAGGATTTTAACCTATCTATACCTACATCCCCTCTTGTTTGGACTTAGAATTTTTTCAATTGAATACAATCTGAGAAGGCTTGGTCTATAGGATTCTAACCTATCTATACCTACATCCTCTCTTGTTTGGACTTAGAATTTTTTCAATTGAATACACGTTGAGAAGGCTTGGTCTATAGGATTCTAACCTATCTATACCTACATCCCCTCTTGTTTGGACTTAGAATTTTTTCAATTGAATACACGCTGAGAAGGCTTAGTCTATAGGATTCTAACCTATCTATACCTACATCCCCTCTTGTTTGGACTTAAAATTTTTTCAATTGAATACAATCTGAGAAGGCTTGGTCTATAGGATTCTCACCTATCTATACCTACATCCCCTCTTGTTTGGACTTAGAATTTTTTCAATTGAATACAATCTGAGAAGGCTTGGTCTATAGGATTCTAACCTATCTATACCTACATCCCCTCTTGTTTGGACTTAGAAATTTTTCAATTGAATACAATCTGAGAAGGCTTGCTCTATAAGATTCTAACCTATCTATACCTACATCCCCTCTTGTTTGGACTTAGAATTTTTTCAATTGAATACAATCTGAGAAGGCTTGGTCTATAGGATTCTCACCTATCTATACCTACATCCCCTCTTGTTTGGACTTAGAATTTTTTCAATTGAATACACGTTGAGAAGGCTTGGTCTATAGGATTCTAACCTATCTATACCTACATCCCCTCTTGTTTGGACTTAGAATTTTTTCAATTGAATACACATTGAGAAGGCTTGGTCTATAGGATTCTCACCTATCTATACCTACATCCCCTCTTGTTTGGACTTAGAATTTTTTCAATTGAATACACGTTGAGAAGGCTTGGTCTATAGGATTCTAACCTATCTATACCTACATCCCCTCTTGTTTGGACTTAGAATTTTTTCAATTGAATACAATCTGAGAAGGCTTGGTCTATAGGATTCTAACCTATCTATACCTACATCCCCTCTTGTTTGGACTTAGAATTTTTTCAATTGAATACAATCTGAGAAGGCTTGGTCTATAGGATTCTAACCTATCTATACCTACATCCCCTCTTGTTTGGACTTAGAATTTTTCAATTGAATACAATCTGAGAAGGCTTGGTCTATAGGATTCTAACCTATCTATACCTACATCCCCTCTTGTTTGGACTTAGAATTTTTTCAATTGAATACACGTTGAGAAGGCTTGGTCTATAGGATTCTAACCTATCAATACCTACATCCCCTCTTGTTTGGACTTAGAATTTTTTCAATTGAATACACGTTGAGAAGGCTTGGTCTATAGGATTCAAACCTATCTATACCTACATCCCCTCTTGTTTGGACTTAGAATTTTTTCAATTGAATACAATCTGAGAAGGCTTGGTCTATAGGATTCTAACCTATCTATACCTACATCCCCTCTTGTTTGGACTTAGAATTTTTTCAATTGAATACACGTTGAGAAGGCTTGGTCTATAGGATTCTAACCTATCTATACCTACATCCCCTCTTGTTTGGACTTAGAATTTTTTCAATTGAATACACGTTGAGAAGGCTTGGTCTATAGGATTCTAACCTATCTATACCTACATCCCCTCTTGTTTGGACTTAGAATTTTTTCAATTGAATACACGTTGAGAAGGCTTGGTCTATAGGATTCTCACCTATCTATACCTACATCCCCTCTTGTTTGGACTTAGAATTTTTTCAATTGAATACACGTTGAGAAGGCTTGGTCTATAGGATTCTAACCTATCTATACCTACATCCCCTCTTGTTTGGACTTAGAATTTTTTCAATTGAATACACGTTGAGAAGGCTTGGTCTATAGGATTCTAACCTATCTATACCTACATCCCCTCTTGTTTGGACTTAGAATTTTTTCAATTGAATACAATCTGAGAAGGCTTGGTCTATAGGATTCTAACCTATCTATACCTACATCCCCTCTTGTTTGGACTTAGAATTTTTTCAATTGAATACACGTTGAGAAGGCTTGGTCTATAGGATTCTAACCTATCTATACCTACATCCCCTCTTGTTTGGACTTAGAATTTTTTCAATTGAATACAATCTGAGAAGGCTTGGTCTATAGGATTCTAACCTATCTATACCTACATCCCCTCTTGTTTGGACTTAGAATTTTTCAATTGAATACAATCTGAGAAGGCTTGGTCTATAGGATTCTAACCTATCTATACCTACATCCCCTCTTGTTTGGACTTAGAATTTTTTCAATTGAATACACGTTGAGAAGGCTTGGTCTATAGGATTCTAACCTATCAATACCTACATCCCCTTCTTGTTTGGACTTAGAATTTTTTCAATTGAATACACGTTGAGAAGGCTTGGTCTATAGGATTCAAACCTATCTATACCTACATCCCCTCTTGTTTGGACTTAGAATTTTTTCAATTGAATACAATCTGAGAAGGCTTGGTCTATAGGATTCTAACCTATCTATACCTACATCCCCTCTTGTTTGGACTTAGAATTTTTTCAATTGAATACACGTTGAGAAGGCTTGGTCTATAGGATTCTAACCTATCTATACCTACATCCCCTCTTGTTTGGACTTAGAATTTTTTCAATTGAATACACGTTGAGAAGGCTTGGTCTATAGGATTCTCACCTATCTATACCTACATCCCCTCTTGTTTGGACTTAGAATTTTTTCAATTGAATACACGTTGAGAAGGCTTGGTCTATAGGATTCTAACCTATCTATACCTACATCCCCTCTTGTTTGGACTTAGAATTTTTTCAATTGAATACACGTTGAGAAGGCTTGGTCTATAGGATTCTAACCTATCTATACCTACATCCCCTCTTGTTTGGACTTAGAATTTTTTCAATTGAATACAATCTGAGAAGGCTTGGTCTATAGGATTCTAACCTATCTATACCTACATCCCCTCTTGTTTGGACTTAGAATTTTTTCAATTGAATACACGTTGAGAAGGCTTGGTCTATAGGATTCTAACCTATCTATACCTACATCCCCTCTTGTTTGGACTTAGAATTTTTTCAATTGAATACACGTTGAGAAGGCTTGGTCTATAGGATTCTAACCTATCTATACCTACATCCCCTCTTGTTTGGACTTAGAATTTTTTCAATTGAATACACGTTGAGAAGGCTTGGTCTATAGGATTCTAACCTATCTATACCTACATCCCCTCTTGTTTGGACTTAGAATTTTTTCGATTGAATACACGTTGAGAAGGCTTGGTCTATAGGATTCTAACCTATCTATACCTACATCCCCTCTTGTTTGGACTTAGAATTTTTTCAATTGAATACACGTTGAGAAGGCTTGGTCTATAGGATTCTAACCTATCTATACCTACATCCCCTCTTGTTTGGACTTAGAATTTTTTCAATTGAATACAATCTGAGAAGGCTTGGTCTATAGGATTCTAACCTATCTATACCTACATCCCCTCTTGTTTGGACTTAGAATTTTTTCAATTGAATACAATCTGAGAAGGCTTGGTCTATAGGATTCTAACCTATCTATACCTACATCCCCTCTTGTTTGGACTTAGAATTTTTTCAATTGAATACACGTTGAGAAGGCTTGGTCTATAGGATTCTAACCTATCTATACCTACATCCCCTCTTGTTTGGACTTAGAATTTTTTCAATTGAATACACGTTGAGAAGGCTTGGTCTATAGGATTCTAACCTATCTATACCTACATCCCCTCTTGTTTGGACTTAGAATTTTTTCAATTGAATACAATCTGAGAAGGCTTGGTCTATAGGATTCTAACCTATCTATACCTACATCCCCTCTTGTTTGGACTTAGAATTTTTTCAATTGAATACACGTTGAGATCCCTTGGTCTATAGGATTCTAACCTATCTATACCTACATCCCCTCTTGTTTGGACTTAGAATTTTTTCAATTGAATACACGTTGAGAAGGCTTGGTCTATAGGATTCTAACCTATCTATACCTACATCCCCTCTTGTTTGGACTTAGAATTTTTTCAATTGAATACACGTTGAGAAGGCTTGGTCTATAGGATTCTAACCTATCTATACCTACATCCCCTCTTGTTTGGACTTAGAATTTTTTCAATTGAATACAATCTGAGAAGGCTTGGTCTATAGGATTCTAACCTATCTATACCTACATCCACTCTTGTTTGGACTTAGAATTTTTTCAATTGAATACAATCTGAGAAGGCTTGGTCTATAGGATTCTAACCTATCTATACCTACATCCCCTCTTGTTTGGACTTAGAATTTTTTCAATTGAATACAATCTGAGAAGGCTTGGTCTATAGGATTCTAACCTATCAATACCTACATCCCCTCTTGTTTGGACTTAGAATTTTTTCAATTGAATACAATCTGAGAAGGCTTGGTCTATAGGATTCTAACCTATCTATACCTACATCCCCTCTTGTTTGGACTTAGAAATTTTTCAATTGAATACAATCTGAGAAGGCTTTGTCTATAGGATTCTAACCTTTCTATACCTACATCCCCTCTTGTTTGGACTTAGAATTTTTTCAATTGAATACACGTTGAGAAGGCTTGGTCTATAGGATTCTAACCTATCAATACCTACATCCCCTCTTGTTTGGACTTAGAATTTTTTCAATTGAATACACGTTAAGAAGGCTTGGTCTATAGGATTCTCACCTATCTATACCTACATCCCCTCTTGTTTGGACTTAGAATTTTTTCAATTGAATACAATCTGAGAAGGCTTGGTCTATAGGATTTTAACCTATCTATACCTACATCCCCTCTTGTTTGGACTTAGAATTTTTTCAATTGAATACAATCTGAGAAGGCTTGGTCTATAGGATTCTAACCTATCTATACCTACATCCTCTCTTGTTTGGACTTAGAATTTTTTCAATTGAATACACGTTGAGAAGGCTTGGTCTATAGGATTCTAACCTATCTATACCTACATCCCCTCTTGTTTGGACTTAGAATTTTTTCAATTGAATACACGCTGAGAAGGCTTAGTCTATAGGATTCTAACCTATCTATACCTACATCCCCTCTTGTTTGGACTTAAAATTTTTTCAATTGAATACAATCTGAGAAGGCTTGGTCTATAGGATTCTCACCTATCTATACCTACATCCCCTCTTGTTTGGACTTAGAATTTTTTCAATTGAATACAATCTGAGAAGGCTTGGTCTATAGGATTCTAACCTATCTATACCTACATCCCCTCTTGTTTGGACTTAGAAATTTTTCAATTGAATACAATCTGAGAAGGCTTGGTCTATAAGATTCTAACCTATCTATACCTACATCCCCTCTTGTTTGGACTTAGAATTTTTTCAATTGAATACAATCTGAGAAGGCTTGGTCTATAGGATTCTCACCTATCTATACCTACATCCCCTCTTGTTTGGACTTAGAATTTTTTCAATTGAATACACGTTGAGAAGGCTTGGTCTATAGGATTCTAACCTATCTATACCTACATCCCCTCTTGTTTGGACTTAGAATTTTTTCAATTGAATACACATTGAGAAGGCTTGGTCTATAGGATTCTCACCTATCTATACCTACATCCCCTCTTGTTTGGACTTAGAATTTTTTCAATTGAATACACGTTGAGAAGGCTTGGTCTATAGGATTCTAACCTATCTATACCTACATCCCCTCTTGTTTGGACTTAGAATTTTTTCAATTGAATACAATCTGAGAAGGCTTGGTCTATAGGATTCTAACCTATCTATACCTACATCCCCTCTTGTTTGGACTTAGAATTTTTTCAATTGAATACAATCTGAGAAGGCTTGGTCTATAGGATTCTAACCTATCTATACCTACATCCCCTCTTGTTTGGACTTAGAATTTTTCAATTGAATACAATCTGAGAAGGCTTGGTCTATAGGATTCTAACCTATCTATACCTACATCCCCTCTTGTTTGGACTTAGAATTTTTTCAATTGAATACACGTTGAGAAGGCTTGGTCTATAGGATTCAAACCTATCTATACCTACATCCCCTCTTGTTTGGACTTAGAATTTTTTCAATTGAATACAATCTGAGAAGGCTTGGTCTATAGGATTCTAACCTATCTATACCTACATCCCCTCTTGTTTGGACTTAGAATTTTTTCAATTGAATACACGTTGAGAAGGCTTGGTCTATAGGATTCTAACCTATCTATACCTACATCCCCTCTTGTTTGGACTTAGAATTTTTTCAATTGAATACACGTTGAGAAGGCTTGGTCTATAGGATTCTAACCTATCTATACCTACATCCCCTCTTGTTTGGACTTAGAATTTTTTCAATTGAATACACGTTGAGAAGGCTTGGTCTATAGGATTCTAACCTATCTATACCTACATCCCCTCTTGTTTGGACTTAGAATTTTTTCAATTGAATACACGTTGAGAAGGCTTGGTCTATAGGATTCTAACCTATCTATACCTACATCCCCTCTTGTTTGGACTTAGAATTTTTTCAATTGAATACACGTTGAGAAGGCTTGGTCTATAGGATTCAAACCTATCTATACCTACATCCCCTCTTGTTTGGACTTAGAATTTTTTCAATTGAATACAATCTGAGAAGGCTTGGTCTATAGGATTCTAACCTATCTATACCTACATCCCCTCTTGTTTGGACTTAGAATTTTTTCAATTGAATACACGTTGAGAAGGCTTGGTCTATAGGATTCTAACCTATCTATACCTACATCCCCTCTTGTTTGGACTTAGAATTTTTTCAATTGAATACACGTTGAGAAGGCTTGGTCTATAGGATTCTAACCTATCTATACCTACATCCCCTCTTGTTTGGACTTAGAATTTTTTCAATTGAATACACGTTGAGAAGGCTTGGTCTATAGGATTCTCACCTATCTATACCTACATCCCCTCTTGTTTGGACTTAGAATTTTTTCAATTGAATACACGTTGAGAAGGCTTGGTCTATAGGATTCTAACCTATCTATACCTACATCCCCTCTTGTTTGGACTTAGAATTTTTTCAATTGAATACACGTTGAGAAGGCTTGGTCTATAGGATTCTAACCTATCTATACCTACATCCCCTCTTGTTTGGACTTAGAATTTTTTCAATTGAATACAATCTGAGAAGGCTTGGTCTATAGGATTCTAACCTATCTATACCTACATCCCCTCTTGTTTGGACTTAGAATTTTTTCAATTGAATACACGTTGAGAAGGCTTGGTCTATAGGATTCTAACCTATCTATACCTACATCCCCTCTTGTTTGGACTTAGAATTTTTTCAATTGAATACACGTTGAGAAGGCTTGGTCTATAGGATTCTAACCTATCTATACCTACATCCCCTCTTGTTTGGACTTAGAATTTTTTCAATTGAATACACGTTGAGAAGGCTTGGTCTATAGGATTCTAACCTATCTATACCTACATCCCCTCTTGTTTGGACTTAGAATTTTTTCGATTGAATACACGTTGAGAAGGCTTGGTCTATAGGATTCTAACCTATCTATACCTACATCCCCTCTTGTTTGGACTTAGAATTTTTTCAATTGAATACAATCTGAGAAGGCTTGGTCTATAGGATTCTAACCTATCTATACCTACATCCCCTCTTGTTTGGACTTAGAATTTTTTCAATTGAATACAATCTGAGAAGGCTTGGTCTATAGGATTCTAACCTATCTATACCTACATCCCCTCTTGTTTGGACTTAGAATTTTTTCAATTGAATACAATCTGAGAAGGCTTGGTCTATAGGATTCTAACCTATCTATACCTACATCCCCTCTTGTTTGGACTTAGAATTTTTTCAATTGAATACAATCTGAGAAGGCTTGGTCTATAGGATTGTCACCTATCTATACCTACATCCCCTCTTGTTTGGACTTAGAATTTTCCAATTGAATACAATCTGAGAAGGCTTGGTCTATAGGATTCTCACCTATCAATACCTACATCCCCTCTTGTTTGGACTTAGAATTTTTTCAATTGAATACACGTTGAGAAGGCTTGGTCTATAGGATTCTAACCTATCTATACCTACATCCCCTCTTGTTTGGACTTAGAATTTTTTCAATTGACTACACGTTGAGAAGGCTTGGTCTATAGGATTCTCACCTATCAATACCTACATCCCCTCTTGTTTGGACTTAGAATTTTTTCAATTGAATACACGTTGAGAAGGCTTGGTCTATAGGATTCTAACCTATCTATACCTACATCCCCTCTTGTTTGGACTTAGAATTTTTTCAATTGAATACAATCTGAGAAGGCTTGGTCTATAGGATTCTAACCTATCTATACCTACATCCCCTCTTGTTTGGACTTAGAATTTTTTCAATTGAATACACGTTGAGAAGGCTTGGTCTATAGGATTCTAACCTATCTATACCTACATCCCCTCTTGTTTGGACTTAGAATTTTTTCAATTGAATACACGTTTAGAATGCTTGGTCTATAGGATTCTAACCTATCTATACCTACATCCCCTCTTGTTTGGACTTAGAATTTTTTCAATTGAAAACACGTTGAGAAGGCTTGGTCTATAGGATTCTAACCTATCTATACCTACATCCCCTCTTGTTTGGACTTAGAATTTTTTCAATTGAATACACGTTGAGAAGGCTTGGTCTATAGGATTCTCACCTATCAATACTAACATCCCCTCTTGTTTGGACTTAGAATTTTTTCAATTGAAAACACGTTGAGAAGGCTTGGTCTATAGGATTCTAACCTATCTCTACCTACATCCCCTCTTGTGTGGACTTAGAATTTTTTCAATTGAATACACGTTGAGAAGGCTTGGTCTATAGGATTCCAACCTATCTATACCTACATCCCCTCTTGTTTGGACTTAGAATTTTTTCAATTGAATACACGTTGAGAAGGCTTGGTCTATAGGATTCTTACCTATCTATACCTACATCCCCTCTTGTTTGGACTTAGAATTTTTTCAATTGAATACACGTTGCGAAGGCTTGGTCTATAGGATTCTAATCTATCTATACCTACATCCCCTCTTGTTTGGACTTAGAATTTTTTCAATTGAATACAATCTGAGAAGGCTTGGTCTATAGGATTCTAACCTATCTATACCTACATCCCCTCTTGTTTGGACTTAGAATTTTTTCAATTGAATACACGTTGAGAAGGCTTGGTCTATAGGATTCTAACCTATCTATACCTACATCCCCTCTTGTTTGGACTTAGAATTTTTTCAATTGAATACACGTTGAGAAGGCTTGGTCTATAGGATTCTAACCTATCTATACCTACATCCCCTCTTGTTTGGACTTAGAATTTTTTCAATTGAATACAATCTGAGAAGGCTTGGTCTATAGGATTCTAACCTATCTATACCTACATCCCCTCTTGTTTGGACTTAGAATTTTTTCAATTGAATACAATCTGAGAAGGCTTGGTCTATAGGATTCTAACCTATCTATACCTACATCCCCTCTTGTTTGGACTTAGAATTTTTTCAATTGAATACACGTTGAGAAGGCTTGGTCTATAGGAATCTTACCTATCTATACCTACATCCCCTCTTGTTTGGACT
Organism: Euprymna scolopes; assembly: GCF_053919585.1. NCBI lineage: Eukaryota > Metazoa > Mollusca > Cephalopoda > Sepiida > Sepiolidae > Euprymna > Euprymna scolopes. Next base: position 124,488,582 of record NC_136527.1, on the reverse strand, counting down.
TAGAATTTTTTCAATTGAATACAATCTGAGAAGGCTTGGTCTATAGGATTCTAACCTATCTATACCAACATCCCCTCTTGTTTGGACTTAGAATTTTTTCAATTGAATACAATCTGAGAAGGCTTGGTCTATAGGATTCTCACCTATCTATACCTACATCCCCTCTTGTTTGGACTTAGAATTTTTTCAATTGAATACACGTTGAGAAGGCTTGGTCTATAGGATTCTAACCTATCTATACCTACATCCCCTCTTGTTTGGACTTAGAATTTTTTCAATTGAATACAATCTGAGAAGGCTTGGTCTATAGGATTCTAACCTATCTATACCTACATCCCCTCTTGTATGGACTTAGAATTTTTTCAATTGAATACAATCTAAGAAGGCTTGGTCTATAGGAGTCTCACCTATCAATACCTACATCCCCTCTTGTTTGGACTTAGAATTTTTTCAATTGAATACACGTTGAGAAGGCTTGGTCTATAGGATTCTAACCTATCTATACCTACATCCCCTCTTGTTTGGACTTAGAATTTTTTCAATTGAATACAATCTGAGAAGGCTTGGTCTATAGGATTCTAACCTATCTATACCTACATCCCCTCTTGTTTGGACTTAGAATTTTTTCAATTGAATACACGTTGAGAAGGCTTGGTCTATAGGATTCTAACCTATCTATACCTACATCCCCTCTTGTTTGGACTTAGAATTTTTTCAATTGAATACAATCTGAGAAGGCTTGGTCTATAGGATTCTAACCTATCTATAACTACATCCCCTCTTGTTTGGACTTAGAATTTTTTCAATTGAATCCAATCTGAGAAGGCTTGGTCTATAGGATTCTCACCTATCAATACCTACATCCCCTCTTGTTTGGACTTTGAATTTTTTCAATTGAATACACGTTGAGAAGGCTTGGTCTATAGGATTCTAACCTATCTATACCTACATCCCCTCTTGTTTGGACTTAGAATTTTTTCAATTGAATACACGTTGAGAAGGCTTGGTCTATAGGACTCTAACCTATCTATACCTACATCCCCTCTTGTTTGGACTTAGAATTTTTTCAATTGAATACACGTTGAGAAGGCTTGGTCTATAGGATTCTAACCTATCAATACCTACATCCCCTCTTGTTTGGACTTAGAATTTTTTCAATTGAATACACGTTGAGAAGGCTTGGTCTATAGGACTCTAACCTATCTATACCTACATCCCCTCTTGTTTGGACTTAGAATTTTTTCAATTGAATACACGTTGAGAAGGCTTGGTCTATAGGATTCTAACCTATCAATACCTACATCCCCTCTTGTTTGGACTTAGAATTTTTTCAATTGAATACACGTTGAGAAGGCTTGGTCTATAGGACTCTAACCTATCTATACCTACATCCCCTCTTGTTTGGACTTAGAATTTTTTCAATTGAATACACGTTGAGAAGGCTTGGTCTATAGGATTCTAACCTATCAATACCTACATCCCCTCTTGTTTGGACTTAGAATTTTTTCAATTGAATACACGTTGAGAAGGCTTGGTCTATAGGATTCTAACCTATCTATACCTACATCCCCTCTTGTTTGGACTTAGAATTTTTTCAATTGAATACAATCTGAGAAGGCTTGGTCTATAGGATTCTAACCTATCTATACCTACATCCCCTCTTGTTTGGACTTAGAATTTTTTCAATTGAATACACGTTGAGAAGGCTTGGTCTATAGCATTCTAACCTATCAATACCTACATCCCCTCTTGTTTGGACTTAGAATTTTTTCAATTGAATACACGTTGAGAAGGCTTGGTCTATAGGATTCTAACCTATCTATACCTACATCCCCTCATGTTTGGACTTAGAATTTTTTCAATTGAATACACGTTGAGAAGGCTTGGTCTATAGGATTCTCACCTATCAATACCTACATCCCCTCATGTTTGGACTTAGAATTTTTTCAATTGAATACACGTTGAGAAGGCTTGGTCTATAGGATTCTAACCTATCTATACCTACATCCCCTCATGTTTGGACTTAGAATTTTTTCAATTGAATACACGTTGAGAAGGCTTGGTCTATAGGATTCTAACCTATCTATACCTACATCCCCTCTTGTTTGGACTTAGAATTTTTTCAATTGAATACAATCTGAGAAGGCTTGGTCTATAGGATTCTAACCTATCTATACCTACATCCCCTCTTGTTTGGACTTAGAATTTTTTCAATTGAATACACGTTGAGAAGGCTTGGTCTATAGGATTCTAACCTATCTATACCTACATCCCCTCTTGTTTGGACTTAGAATTTTTTCAATTGAATACAATCTGAGAAGGCTTGGTCTATAGGATTCTAACCTATCTATACCTACATCCCCTCTTGTTTGGACTTAGAATTTTTTCAATTGAATACACGTTGAGAAGGCTTGGTCTATAGGATTCTAACCTATCTATACCTACATCCCCTCTTGTTTGGACTTAGAACTTTTTCAATTGAATACACGTTGAGAAGGCTTGGTCTATAGGATTCTTACCTATCTATACCTACATCCCCTCTTGTTTGGACTTAGAATTTTTTCAATTGAATACAATCTGAGAAGGCTTGGTCTATAGGATTCTCACCTATCTATACGTACATCCCCTCTTGTTTGGACTTAGAATTTTTTCAATTGAATACACGTTGAGAAGGCTTGGTCTATAGGATTCTTACCTATCTATACCTACATCCCCTCTTGTTTGGACTTAGAATTTTTTCAATTGAATACAATCTGAGAAGGCTTGGTCTATAGGATTCTAACCTATCTATACCTACATCCCCTCTTGTTTGGACTTAGAATTTTTTCAATTGAATACACGTTGAGAAGGCTTGGTCTATAGGATTCTAACCTATCTATACCTACATCCCCTCTTGTTTGGACTTAGAATTTTTTCAATTGAATACAATCTGAGAAGGCTTGGTCTATAGGATTCTAACCTATCTATAACTACATCCCCTCTTGTTTGGACTTAGAATTTTTTCAATTGAATCCAATCTGAGAAGGCTTGGTCTATAGGATTCTCACCTATCAATACCTACATCCCCTCTTGTTTGGACTTAGAACTTTTTCAATTGAATACACGTTGAGAAGGCTTGGTCTATAGGATTCTAACCTATCTATACCTACATCCCCTCTTGTTTGGACTTAGAATTTTTTCAATTGAATACAATCTGAGAAGGCTTGGTCTATAGGATTCTAACCTATCTATACCTACATCCCCTCTTGTTTGGACTTAGAATTTTTTCAATTGAATACACGTTGAGAAGGCTTGGTCTATAGGATTCTAACCTATCTATACCTACATCCCCTCTTGTTTGGACTTAGAATTTTTTCAATTGAATACAATCTGAGAAGGCTTGGTCTATAGGATTCTAACCTATCTATACCTACATCCCCTCTTGTTTGGACTTAGAATTTTTTCAATTGAATACACGTTGAGAAGGCTTGGTCTATAGGATTCTAACCTATCTATACCTACATCCCCTCTTGTTTGGACTTAGAACTTTTTCAATTGAATACACGTTGAGAAGGCTTGGTCTATAGGATTCTTACCTATCTATACCTACATCCCCTCTTGTTTGGACTTAGAATTTTTTCAATTGAATACAATCTGAGAAGGCTTGGTCTATAGGATTCTCACCTATCTATACGTACATCCCCTCTTGTTTGGACTTAGAATTTTTTCAATTGAATACACGTTGAGAAGGCTTGGTCTATAGGATTCTTACCTATCTATACCTACATCCCCTCTTGTTTGGACTTAGAATTTTTTCAATTGAATACAATCTGAGAAGGCTTGGTCTATAGGATTCTAACCTATCTATACCTACATCCCCTCTTGTTTGGACTTAGAATTTTTTCAATTGAATACACGTTGAGAAGGCTTGGTCTATAGGATTCTAACCTATCTATACCTACATCCCCTCTTGTTTGGACTTAGAATTTTTTCAATTGAATACAATCTGAGAAGGCTTGGTCTATAGGATTCTAACCTATCTATAACTACATCCCCTCTTGTTTGGACTTAGAATTTTTTCAATTGAATCCAATCTGAGAAGGCTTGGTCTATAGGATTCTCACCTATCAATACCTACATCCCCTCTTGTTTGGACTTAGAACTTTTTCAATTGAATACACGTTGAGAAGGCTTGGTCTATAGGATTCTAACCTATCTATACCTACATCCCCTCTTGTTTGGACTTAGAATTTTTTCAATTGAATACAATCTGAGAAGGCTTGGTCTATAGGATTCTCACCTATCTATACGTACATCCCCTCTTGTTTGGACTTAGAATTTTTTCAATTGAATACACGTTGAGAAGGCTTGGTCTATATGATTCTAACCTATCTATACCTACATCCCCTCTTGTTTGGACTTAGAATTTTTTCAATTGAATACAATCTGAGAAGGCTTGGTCTATAGGATTCTCACTTATCTATACCTACATCCCCTCTTGTTTGGACTTAGAATTTTTTCAATTGAATACACGTTGAGAAGGCTTGGTCTATAGGATTCTTACCTATCTATACCTACATCCCCTCTTGTTTGGACTTAGAATTTTTTCAATTGAATACAATCTGAGAAGGCTTGGTCTATAGGATTCTAACCTATCTATAACTACATCCCCTCTTGTTTGGACTTAGAATTTTTTCAATTGAATACAATCTGAGAAGGCTTGGTCTATAGGATTCTCACCTATCAATACCTACATCCCCTCTTGTTTGGACTTAGAATTTTTTCAATTGAATACACGTTGAGAAGGCTTGGTCTATAGGATTCTCACTTATCTATACCTACATCCCCTCTTGTTTGGACTTAGAATTTTTTCAATTGAATACAATCTGAGAAGGCTTGGTCTATAGGATTCTAACCTATCTATACCTACATCCCCTCTTGTTTGGACTTAGAATTTTTTCAATTGAATACACGTTGAGAAGGCTTGGTCTATAGGATTCTAACCTATCTATACCTACATCCCCTCTTGTTTGGACTTAGAATTTTTTCAATTGAATACACGTTGAGAATGCTTGGTCTATAGGATTCTCACCTATCTATACCTACATCCCCTCTTGTTTGGACTTAGAATTTTTTCAATTGAATACACGTTGAGAAGGCTTGGTCTATAGGATTCTAACCTATCTATACCTACATCCCCTCTTGTTTGGACTTAGAATTTTTTCAATTGAATACAATCTGAGAAGGCTTGGTCTATAGGATTCTTACCTATCTATACCTACATCCCCTCTTGTTTGGACTTAGAATTTTTCAATTGAATACAATCTGAGAAGGCTTGGTCTATAGGATTCTAACCTATCTATACCTACATCCCTAACCCTAACCCTAACCCTAACCCTAACCAATCCTAGAAACAATTTTATCATGTGTTGTTGTTCATGAATATCAGGATCAAAAGGCATGAAACAAAAAAAAAAAACAGCTAACCCTAACCCTAACCCTAATAATCCTATAAACAATTTTATCATGTGTTGTTGTTCATGAATATCAGGATCAAAAGACATGAAACAAAAAAAAAAAAGCTAACCCTAACCCTAATAATAATCCTATAAACAATTTTATCATGTGTTGTTGTTCATGAATATCAGGATCAAAAGACATGAAAAAAAAAAAAAAAAGCTAACCCTAACCCTAACCCTAATAATAATCCTATAAACAATTTTATCATGTGTTGTTGTTCATGAATATCAGGATCAAAAGACATGAAACAAAAAAAAAAAAGCTAACCCTAACCCTAATAATAATCCTATAAACAATTTTATCATGTGTTGTTGTTCATGAATATCAGGATCAAAAGACATGAAACAAAAAAAAAAAAAGCTAACCCTAACCCTAATAATAATCCTATAAACAATTTTATCATGTGTTGTTGTTCATGAATATCAGGATCAAAAGACATGAAACAAAAAAAAAAAAGCTAACCCTAACCCTAATAATAATCCTATAAACAATTTTATCATGTGTTGTTGTTCATGAATATCAGGATCAAAAGACATGAAACAAAAAAAAAAAAAGCTAACCCTAACCCTAATAATAATCCTATAAACAATTTTATCATGTGTTGTTGTTCATGAATATCAGGATCAAAAGACATGAAACAAAAAAAAAAAAAGCTAACCCTAACCCTAATAATAATCCTATAAACAATTTTATCATGTGTTGTTGTTCATGAATATCAGGATCAAAAGACATGAAACAAAAAAAAAAAAGCTAACCCTAACCCTAATAATAATCCTATAAACAATTTTATCATGTGTTGTTGTTCATGAATATCAGGATCAAAAGACATGAAACAAAAAAAAAAAAAAGCTAACCCTAACCCTAATAATAATCCTATAAACAATTTTATCATGTGTTGTTGTTCATGAATATCAGGATCAAAAGACATGAAACAAAAAAAAAAAAAGCTAACCCTAACCCTAATAATAATCCTATAAACAATTTTATCATGTGTTGTTGTTCATGAATATCAGGATCAAAAGACATGAAACAAAAAAAAAAAAAGCTAACCCTAACCCTAATAATAATCCTATAAACAATTTTATCATGTGTTGTTGTTCATGAATATCAGGATCAAAAGACATGAAACAAAAAAAAAAAAAAGCTAACCCTAACCCTAATAATAATCCTATAAACAATTTTATCATGTGTTGTTGTTCATGAATATCAGGATCAAAAGACATGAAACAAAAAAAAAAAAAGCTAACCCTAACCCTAATAATAATCCTATAAACAATTTTATCATGTGTTGTTGTTCATGAATATCAGGATCAAAAGACATGAAACAAAAAAAAAAAAAGCTAACCCTAACCCTAATAATAATCCTATAAACAATTTTATCATGTGTTGTTGTTCATGAATATCAGGATCAAAAGACATGAAACAAAAAAAAAAAAAGCTAACCCTAACCCTAATAATAATCCTATAAACAATTTTATCATGTGTTGTTGTTCATGAATATCAGGATCAAAAGACATGAAACAAAAAAAAAAAAAGCTAACCCTAACCCTAATAATAATCCTATAAACAATTTTATCATGTGTTGTTGTTCATGAATATCAGGATCAAAAGACATGAAACAAAAAAAAAAAAAGCTAACCCTAACCCTAATAATAATCCTATAAACAATTTTATCATGTGTTGTTGTTCATGAATATCAGGATCAAAAGACATGAAACAAAAAAAAAAAAAGCTAACCCTAACCCTAATAATAATCCTATAAACAATTTTATCATGTGTTGTTGTTCATGAATATCAGGATCAAAAGACATGAAACAAAAAAAAAAAAAGCTAACCCTAACCCTAATAATAATCCTATAAACAATTTTATCATGTGTTGTTGTTCATGAATATCAGGATCAAAAGACATGAAACAAAAAAAAAAAAAGCTAACCCTAACCCTAACCCTAATAATAATCCTATAAACAATTTTATCATGTGTTGTTGTTCATGAATATCAGGATCAAAAGACATGAAACAAAAAAAAAAAAAGCTAACCCTAACCCTAATAATAATCCTATAAACAATTTTATCATGTGTTGTTGTTCATGAATATCAGGATCAAAAGACATGAAACAAAAAAAAAAAAAGCTAACCCTAACCCTAACCCTAATAATAATCCTATAAACAATTTTATCATGTGTTGTTGTTCATGAATATCAGGATCAAAAGACATGAAACAAAAAAAAAAAAGCTAACCCTAACCCTAACCCTAATAATAATCCTATAAACAATTTTATCATGTGTTGTTGTTCATGAATATCAGGATCAAAAGACATGAAACAAAAAAAAAAAAAAGCAAACCCTAACCCTAATAATAATCCTATAAACAATTTTATCATGTGTTGTTGTTCATGAATATCAGGATCAAAAGACATGAAACAAAAAAAAAAAAGCTAACCCTAACCCTAATAATAATCCTATAAACAATTTTATCATGTGTTGTTGTTCATGAATATCAGGATCAAAAGACATGAAACAAAAAAAAAAAAAGCTAACCCTAACCCTAATAATAATCCTATAAACAATTTTATCATGTGTTGTTGTTCATGAATATCAGGATCAAAAGACATGAAACAAAAAAAAAAAAAGCTAACCCTAACCCTAACCCTAATAATAATCCTATAAACAATTTTATCATGTGTTGTTGTTCATGAATATCAGGATCAAAAGACATGAAACAAAAAAAAAAAAAGCTAACCCTAACCCTAATAATAATCCTATAAACAATTTTATCATGTGTTGTTGTTCATGAATATCAGGATCAAAAGACATGAAACAAAAAAAAAAAAAAGCTAACCCTAACCCTAATAATAATCCTATAAACAATTTTATCATGTGTTGTTGTTCATGAATATCAGGATCAAAAGACATGAAACAAAAAAAAAAAAAAGCTAACCCTAACCCTAATAATAATCCTATAAACAATTTTATCATGTGTTGTTGTTCATGAATATCAGGATCAAAAGACATGAAACAAAAAAAAAAAAAGCTAACCCTAACCCTAATAATAATCCTATAAACAATTTTATCATGTGTTGTTGTTCATGAATATCAGGATCAAAAGACATGAAACAAAAAAAAAAAAAGCTAACCCTAACCCTAACCCTAATAATAATCCTATAAACAATTTTATCATGTGTTGTTGTTCATGAATATCAGGATCAAAAGACATGAAACAAAAAAAAAAAAAGCTAACCCTAACCCTAATAATAATCCTATAAACAATTTTATCATGTGTTGTTGTTCATGAATATCAGGATCAAAAGACATGAAACAAAAAAAAAAAAAAGCTAACCCTAACCCTAATAATAATCCTATAAACAATTTTATCATGTGTTGTTGTTCATGAATATCAGGATCAAAAGACATGAAACAAAAAAAAAAAAAAGCTAACCCTAACCCTAATAATAATCCTATAAACAATTTTATCATGTGTTGTTGTTCATGAATATCAGGATCAAAAGACATGAAACAAAAAAAAAAAAAGCTAACCCTAACCCTAACCCTAATAATAATCCTATAAACAATTTTATCATGTGTTGTTGTTCATGAATATCAGGATCAAAAGACATGAAACAAAAAAAAAAAAAGCTAACCCTAACCCTAATAATAATCCTATAAACAATTTTATCATGTGTTGTTGTTCATGAATATCAGGATCAAAAGACATGAAACAAAAAAAAAAAAAGCTAACCCTAACCCTAATAATAATCCTATAAACAATTTTATCATGTGTTGTTGTTCATGAATATCAGGATCAAAAGACATGAAACAAAAAAAAAAAAAGCTAACCCTAACCCTAATAATAATCCTATAAACAATTTTATCATGTGTTGTTGTTCATGAATATCAGGATCAAAAGACATGAAACAAAAAAAAAAAAAGCTAACCCTAACCCTAATAATAATCCTATAAACAATTTTATCATGTGTTGTTGTTCATGAATATCAGGATCAAAAGACATGAAACAAAAAAAAAAAAGCTAACCCTAACCCTAATAATAATCCTATAAACAATTTTATCATGTGTTGTTGTTCATGAATATCAGGATCAAAAGACATGAAACAAAAAAAAAAAAAAGCTAACCCTAACCCTAATAATAATCCTATAAACAATTTTATCATGTGTTGTTGTTCATGAATATCAGGATCAAAAGACATGAAACAAAAAAAAAAAAAAGCTAACCCTAACCCTAATAATAATCCTATAAACAATTTTATCATGTGTTGTTGTTCATGAATATCAGGATCAAAAGACATGAAACAAAAAAAAAAAAAGCTAACCCTAACCCTAACCCTAATAATAATCCTATAAACAATTTTATCATGTGTTGTTGTTCATGAATATCAGGATCAAAAGACATGAAACAAAAAAAAAAAAAGCTAACCCTAACCCTAATAATAATCCTATAAACAATTTTATCATGTGTTGTTGTTCATGAATATCAGGATCAAAAGACATGAAACAAAAAAAAAAAAAGCTAACCCTAACCCTAACCCTAATAATAATCCTATAAACAATTTTATCATGTGTTGTTGTTCATGAATATCAGGATCAAAAGACATGAAACAAAAAAAAAAAAAGCTAACCCTAACCCTAATAATAATCCTATAAACAATTTTATCATGTGTTGTTGTTCATGAATATCAGGATCAAAAGACATGAAACAAAAAAAAAAAAAGCTAACCCTAACCCTAATAATAATCCTATAAACAATTTTATCATGTGTTGTTGTTCATGAATATCAGGATCAAAAGACATGAAACAAAAAAAAAAAAAAGCTAACCCTAACCCTAACCCTAATAATAATCCTATAAACAATTTTATCATGTGTTGTTGTTCATGAATATCAGGATCAAAAGACATGAAACAAAAAAAAAAAAAGCTAACCCTAACCCTAATAATAATCCTATAAACAATTTTATCATGTGTTGTTGTTCATGAATATCAGGATCAAAAGACATGAAACAAAAAAAAAAAAAAGCTCACCCTAACCCTAACCCTAATAATAATCCTATAAACAATTTTATCATGTGTTGTTGTTCATGAATATCAGGATCAAAAGACATGAAACAAAAAAAAAAAAAGCAAACCCTAACCCTAACCCTAATAATAATCCTAGAAACAATTTTATCATGTGTTGTTGTTCATGAATATCAGGATCAAAAGACATGAAACAAAAAAAAAAAAAAGCTAACCCTAACCCTAACCCTAATAATAATCCTATAAACAATTTTATCATGTGTTGTTGTTCATGAATATCAGGATCAAAAGACATGAAACAAAAAAAAAAAAAGCTAACCCTAACCCTAATAATAATCCTATAAACAATTTTATCATGTGTTGTTGTTCATGAATATCAGGATCAAAAGACATGAAACAAAAAAAAAAAAAAGCTCACCCTAACCCTAACCCTAATAATAATCCTATAAACAATTTTATCATGTGTTGTTGTTCATGAATATCAGGATCAAAAGACATGAAACAAAAAAAAAAAAAGCAAACCCTAACCCTAACCCTAATAATAATCCTAGAAACAATTTTATCATGTGTTGTTGTTCATGAATATCAGGATCAAAAGACATGAAACAAAAAAAAAAAAAAGCTAACCCTAACCCTAACCCTAATAATAATCCTATAAACAATTTTATCATGTGTTGTTGTTCATGAATATCAGGATCAAAAGACATGAAACAAAAAAAAAAAAAGCAAACCCTAACCCTAACCCTAATAATAATCCTATAAACAATTTTATCATGTGTTGTTGTTCATGAATATCAGGATCAAAAGACATGAAACAAAAAAAAAAAAAAGCAAACCCTAACCCTAACCCTAATAATAATCCTATAAACAATTTTATCATGTGTTGTTGTTCATGAATATCAGGATCAAAAGACATGAAACAAAAAAAAAAAAAGCAAACCCTAACCCTAACCCTAATAATAATCCTATAAACAATTTTATCATGTGTTGTTGTTCATGAATATCAGGATCAAAAGACATGAAACAAAAAAAAAAAAAGCTAACCCTAACCCTAATAATAATCCTATAAACAATTTTATCATGTGTTGTTGTTCATGAATATCAGGATCAAAAGACATGAAACAAAAAAAAAAAAAGCTAACCCTAACCCTAATAATAATCCTATAAACAATTTTATCATGTGTTGTTGTTCATGAATATCAGGATCAAAAGACATGAAACAAAAAAAAAAAAGCTAACCCTAACCCTAATAATAATCCTAGAAACAATTTTATCATGTGTTGTTGTTCATGAATATCAGGATCAAAAGGCATGAAACAAAAAAAAACCAGCTAACCCTAACCCTAACCCTAACCAATCCTAGAAACAATTTTATCAAGTGTTGTTGTTCATGAATATCAGGATCAAAAGGCATGAAACAAAAAAAAACAGCTAACCCTAACCCTAACCCTAGCCAATCCTAGAAACAATTTTATCATGTGTTGTTGTTCATGAATATCAGGATCAAAAGGCATGAAACAAAAAAAAACAGCTAACCCTAACCCTAACCCTAATAATAATCCTATAAACAATTTTATCATGTGTTGTTGTTCATGAATATCAGGATCAAAAGACATGAAACAAAAAAAAAAAAAGCTAACCCTAACCCTAATAATAATCCTATAAACAATTTTATCATGTGTTGTTGTTCATGAATATCAGGATCAAAAGACATGAAACAAAAAAAAAAAAGCTAACCCTAACCCTAATAATAATCCTAGAAACAATTTTATCATGTGTTGTTGTTCATGAATATCAGGATCAAAAGGCATGAAACAAAAAAAAACCAGCTAACCCTAACCCTAACCCTAACCAATCCTAGAAACAATTTTATCAAGTGTTGTTGTTCATGAATATCAGGATCAAAAGGCATGAAACAAAAAAAAACAGCTAACCCTAACCCTAACCCTAGCCAATCCTAGAAACAATTTTATCAAGTGTTGTTGTTCATGAATATCAGGATCAAAAGGCATGAAACAAAAAAAAACAGCTAACCCTAACCCTAACCCTAGCCAATCCTAGAAACAATTTTATCATGTGTTGTTGTTCATGAATATCAGGATCGAAAGGCATGAAACAAAAAAAAAAAAAGCTAACCCTAACCCTAACCCTAATAATAATCCTATAAACAATTTTATCATGTGTTGTTGTTCATGAATATCAGGATCAAAAGACATGAAACAAAAAAAAAAAAAGCTAACCCTAACCCTAATAATAATCCTATAAACAATTTTATCATGTGTTGTTGTTCATGAATATCAGGATCAAAAGACATGAAACAAAAAAAAAAAAAGCTAACCCTAACCCTAACCCTAATAATAATCCTATAAACAATTTTATCATGTGTTGTTGTTCATGAATATCAGGATCAAAAGACATGAAACAAAAAAAAAAAGCTAACCCTAACCCTAATAATAATCCTAGAAACAATTTTATCATGTGTTGTTGTTCATGAATATCAGGATCAAAAGGCATGAAACAAAAAAAAACCAGCTAACCCTAACCCTAACCCTAACCAATCCTAGAAACAATTTTATCAAGTGTTGTTGTTCATGAATATCAGGATCAAAAGGCATGAAACAAAAAAAAACAGCTAACCCTAACCCTAACCCTAGCCAATCCTAGAAACAATTTTATCATGTGTTGTTGTTCATGAATATCAGGATCAAAAGACATGAAACAAAAAAAAAAAAAGCTAACCCTAACCCTAATAATAATCCTATAAACAATTTTATCATGTGTTGTTGTTCATGAATATCAGGATCAAAAGACATGAAACAAAAAAAAAAAAAAGCTAACCCTAACCCTAATAATAATCCTAGAAACAATTTTATCATGTGTTGTTGTTCATGAATATCAGGATCAAAAGACATGAAACAAAAAAAAAAAAGCTAACCCTAACCCTAATAATAATCCTAGAAACAATTTTATCATGTGTTGTTGTTCATGAATATCAGGATCAAAAGACATGAAACAAAAAAAAAAAAAGCTAACCCTAACCCTAATAATAATCCTATAAACAATTTTATCATGTGTTGTTGTTCATGAATATCAGGATCAAAAGACATGAAACAAAAAAAAAAAAAAGCTAACCCTAACCCTAATAATAATCCTAGAAACAATTTTATCATGTGTTGTTGTTCATGAATATCAGGATCAAAAGACATGAAACAAAAAAAAAAAAGCTAACCCTAACCCTAATAATAATCCTAGAAACAATTTTATCATGTGTTGTTGTTCATGAATATCAGGATCAAAAGACATGAAACAAAAAAAAAAAAAGCTAACCCTAACCCTAATAATAATCCTAGAAACAATTTTATCATGTGTTGTTGTTCATGAATATCAGGATCAAAAGACATGAAACAAAAAAAAAAAAGCTAACCCTAACCCTAATAATAATCCTAGAAACAATTTTATCATGTGTTGTTGTTCATGAATATCAGGATCAAAAGACATGAAACAAAAAAAAAAAAGCTAACCCTAACCCTAATAATAATCCTAGAAACAATTTTATCATGTGTTGTTGTTCATGAATATCAGGATCAAAAGACATGAAACAAAAAAAAAAAAGCTAACCCTAACCCTAATAATAATCCTATAAACAATTTTATCATGTGTTGTTGTTCATGAATATCAGGATCGAAAGGCATGAAACAAAAAAAAAAAAAGCTAACCCTAACCCTAACCCTAATAATAATCCTATAAACAATTTTATCATGTGTTGTTGTTCATGAATATCAGGATCAAAAGACATGAAACAAAAAAAAAAAAAAGCTAACCCTAACCCTAATAATAATCCTATAAACAATTTTATCATGTGTTGTTGTTCATGAATATCAGGATCAAAAGACATGAAACAAAAAAAAAAAAAAGCTAACCCTAACCCTAATAATAATCCTATAAACAATTTTATCATGTGTTGTTGTTCATGAATATCAGGATCAAAAGACATGAAACAAAAAAAAAAAAGCTAACCCTAACCCTAATAATAATCCTATAAACAATTTTATCATGTGTTGTTGTTCATGAATATCAGGATCAAAAGACATGAAACAAAAAAAAAAAAGCTAACCCTAACCCTAATAATAATCCTAGAAACAATTTTATCATGTGTTGTTGTTCATGAATATCAGGATCAAAAGACATGAAACAAAAAAAAAAAAGCTAACCCTAACCCTAATAATAATCCTATAAACAATTTTATCATGTGTTGTTGTTCATGAATATCAGGATCAAAAGACATGAAACAAAAAAAAAAAAAGCTAACCCGTACCCTAATAATAATCCTATAAACAATTTTATCATGTGTTGTTGTTCATGAATATCAGGATCAAAAGACATGAAACAAAAAAAAAAAAAGCTAACCCTAACCCTAATAATAATCCTATAAACAATTTTATCATGTGTTGTTGTTCATGAATATCAGGATCAAAAGACATGAAACAAAAAAAAAAAAAGCTAACCCTAACCCTAACCCTAATAATAATCCTATAAACAATTTTATCATGTGTTGTTGTTCATGAATATCAGGATCAAAAGACATGAAACAAAAAAAAAAAAAGCTAACCCTAACCCTAATAATAATCCTATAAACAATTTTATCATGTGTTGTTGTTCATGAATATCAGGATCAAAAGACATGAAACAAAAAAAAAAAAAGCTAACCCTAACCCTAACCCTAATAATAATCCTATAAACAATTTTATCATGTGTTGTTGTTCATGAATATCAGGATCAAAAGACATGAAACAAAAAAAAAAAAAAGCTAACCCTAACCCTAACCCTAATAATAATCCTATAAACAATTTTATCATGTGTTGTTGTTCATGAATATCAGGATCAAAAGACATGAAACAAAAAAAAAAAAGCTAACCCTAACCCTAATAATAATCCTATAAACAATTTTATCATGTGTTGTTGTTCATGAATATCAGGATCAAAAGACATGAAACAAAAAAAAAAAAAGCTAACCCTAACCCTAATAATAATCCTATAAACAATTTTATCATGTGTTGTTGTTCATGAATATCAGGATCAAAAGACATGAAACAAAAAAAAAAAAAGCTAACCCTAACCCTAACCCTAATAATAATCCTATAAACAATTTTATCATGTGTTGTTGTTCATGAATATCAGGATCAAAAGACATGAAACAAAAAAAAAAAAAGCTAACCCTAACCCTAATAATAATCCTATAAACAATTTTATCATGTGTTGTTGTTCATGAATATCAGGATCAAAAGACATGAAACAAAAAAAAAAAAAGCTAACCCTAACCCTAACCCTAATAATAATCCTATAAACAATTTTATCATGTGTTGTTGTTCATGAATATCAGGATCAAAAGACATGAAACAAAAAAAAAAAAAAGCTAACCCTAACCCTAACCCTAATAATAATCCTATAAACAATTTTATCATGTGTTGTTGTTCATGAATATCAGGATCAAAAGACATGAAACAAAAAAAAAAAAAGCAAACCCTAACCCTAACCCTAATAATAATCCTAGAAACAATTTTATCATGTGTTGTTGTTCATGAATATCAGGATCAAAAGACATGAAACAAAAAAAAAAAAAAGCTAACCCTAACCCTAACCCTAATAATAATCCTATAAACAATTTTATCATGTGTTGTTGTTCATGAATATCAGGATCAAAAGACATGAAACAAAAAAAAAAAAAGCTAACCCTAACCCTAATAATAATCCTATAAACAATTTTATCATGTGTTGTTGTTCATGAATATCAGGATCAAAAGACATGAAACAAAAAAAAAAAAAAGCTCACCCTAACCCTAACCCTAATAATAATCCTATAAACAATTTTATCATGTGTTGTTGTTCATGAATATCAGGATCAAAAGACATGAAACAAAAAAAAAAAAAGCAAACCCTAACCCTAACCCTAATAATAATCCTAGAAACAATTTTATCATGTGTTGTTGTTCATGAATATCAGGATCAAAAGACATGAAACAAAAAAAAAAAAAAGCTAACCCTAACCCTAACCCTAATAATAATCCTATAAACAATTTTATCATGTGTTGTTGTTCATGAATATCAGGATCAAAAGACATGAAACAAAAAAAAAAAAAGCAAACCCTAACCCTAACCCTAATAATAATCCTATAAACAATTTTATCATGTGTTGTTGTTCATGAATATCAGGATCAAAAGACATGAAACAAAAAAAAAAAAAAGCAAACCCTAACCCTAACCCTAATAATAATCCTATAAACAATTTTATCATGTGTTGTTGTTCATGAATATCAGGATCAAAAGACATGAAACAAAAAAAAAAAAAGCAAACCCTAACCCTAACCCTAATAATAATCCTATAAACAATTTTATCATGTGTTGTTGTTCATGAATATCAGGATCAAAAGACATGAAACAAAAAAAAAAAAAGCTAACCCTAACCCTAATAATAATCCTATAAACAATTTTATCATGTGTTGTTGTTCATGAATATCAGGATCAAAAGACATGAAACAAAAAAAAAAAAAGCTAACCCTAACCCTAATAATAATCCTATAAACAATTTTATCATGTGTTGTTGTTCATGAATATCAGGATCAAAAGACATGAAACAAAAAAAAAAAAGCTAACCCTAACCCTAATAATAATCCTAGAAACAATTTTATCATGTGTTGTTGTTCATGAATATCAGGATCAAAAGGCATGAAACAAAAAAAAACCAGCTAACCCTAACCCTAACCCTAACCAATCCTAGAAACAATTTTATCAAGTGTTGTTGTTCATGAATATCAGGATCAAAAGGCATGAAACAAAAAAAAACAGCTAACCCTAACCCTAACCCTAGCCAATCCTAGAAACAATTTTATCATGTGTTGTTGTTCATGAATATCAGGATCAAAAGGCATGAAACAAAAAAAAACAGCTAACCCTAACCCTAACCCTAATAATAATCCTATAAACAATTTTATCATGTGTTGTTGTTCATGAATATCAGGATCAAAAGACATGAAACAAAAAAAAAAAAAGCTAACCCTAACCCTAATAATAATCCTATAAACAATTTTATCATGTGTTGTTGTTCATGAATATCAGGATCAAAAGACATGAAACAAAAAAAAAAAAGCTAACCCTAACCCTAATAATAATCCTAGAAACAATTTTATCATGTGTTGTTGTTCATGAATATCAGGATCAAAAGGCATGAAACAAAAAAAAACCAGCTAACCCTAACCCTAACCCTAACCAATCCTAGAAACAATTTTATCAAGTGTTGTTGTTCATGAATATCAGGATCAAAAGGCATGAAACAAAAAAAAACAGCTAACCCTAACCCTAACCCTAGCCAATCCTAGAAACAATTTTATCAAGTGTTGTTGTTCATGAATATCAGGATCAAAAGGCATGAAACAAAAAAAAACAGCTAACCCTAACCCTAACCCTAGCCAATCCTAGAAACAATTTTATCATGTGTTGTTGTTCATGAATATCAGGATCGAAAGGCATGAAACAAAAAAAAAAAAAGCTAACCCTAACCCTAACCCTAATAATAATCCTATAAACAATTTTATCATGTGTTGTTGTTCATGAATATCAGGATCAAAAGACATGAAACAAAAAAAAAAAAAGCTAACCCTAACCCTAATAATAATCCTATAAACAATTTTATCATGTGTTGTTGTTCATGAATATCAGGATCAAAAGACATGAAACAAAAAAAAAAAAAGCTAACCCTAACCCTAACCCTAATAATAATCCTATAAACAATTTTATCATGTGTTGTTGTTCATGAATATCAGGATCAAAAGACATGAAACAAAAAAAAAAAGCTAACCCTAACCCTAATAATAATCCTAGAAACAATTTTATCATGTGTTGTTGTTCATGAATATCAGGATCAAAAGGCATGAAACAAAAAAAAACCAGCTAACCCTAACCCTAACCCTAACCAATCCTAGAAACAATTTTATCAAGTGTTGTTGTTCATGAATATCAGGATCAAAAGGCATGAAACAAAAAAAAACAGCTAACCCTAACCCTAACCCTAGCCAATCCTAGAAACAATTTTATCATGTGTTGTTGTTCATGAATATCAGGATCAAAAGACATGAAACAAAAAAAAAAAAAGCTAACCCTAACCCTAATAATAATCCTATAAACAATTTTATCATGTGTTGTTGTTCATGAATATCAGGATCAAAAGACATGAAACAAAAAAAAAAAAAAGCTAACCCTAACCCTAATAATAATCCTAGAAACAATTTTATCATGTGTTGTTGTTCATGAATATCAGGATCAAAAGACATGAAACAAAAAAAAAAAAAGCTAACCCTAACCCTAATAATAATCCTAGAAACAATTTTATCATGTGTTGTTGTTCATGAATATCAGGATCAAAAGACATGAAACAAAAAAAAAAAAAGCTAACCCTAACCCTAATAATAATCCTATAAACAATTTTATCATGTGTTGTTGTTCATGAATATCAGGATCAAAAGACATGAAACAAAAAAAAAAAAAAGCTAACCCTAACCCTAATAATAATCCTAGAAACAATTTTATCATGTGTTGTTGTTCATGAATATCAGGATCAAAAGACATGAAACAAAAAAAAAAAAGCTAACCCTAACCCTAATAATAATCCTAGAAACAATTTTATCATGTGTTGTTGTTCATGAATATCAGGATCAAAAGACATGAAACAAAAAAAAAAAAAGCTAACCCTAACCCTAATAATAATCCTAGAAACAATTTTATCATGTGTTGTTGTTCATGAATATCAGGATCAAAAGACATGAAACAAAAAAAAAAAAGCTAACCCTAACCCTAATAATAATCCTAGAAACAATTTTATCATGTGTTGTTGTTCATGAATATCAGGATCAAAAGACATGAAACAAAAAAAAAAAAGCTAACCCTAACCCTAATAATAATCCTAGAAACAATTTTATCATGTGTTGTTGTTCATGAATATCAGGATCAAAAGACATGAAACAAAAAAAAAAAAGCTAACCCTAACCCTAATAATAATCCTATAAACAATTTTATCATGTGTTGTTGTTCATGAATATCAGGATCGAAAGGCATGAAACAAAAAAAAAAAAAGCTAACCCTAACCCTAACCCTAATAATAATCCTATAAACAATTTTATCATGTGTTGTTGTTCATGAATATCAGGATCAAAAGACATGAAACAAAAAAAAAAAAAAGCTAACCCTAACCCTAATAATAATCCTATAAACAATTTTATCATGTGTTGTTGTTCATGAATATCAGGATCAAAAGACATGAAACAAAAAAAAAAAAAAGCTAACCCTAACCCTAATAATAATCCTATAAACAATTTTATCATGTGTTGTTGTTCATGAATATCAGGATCAAAAGACATGAAACAAAAAAAAAAAAGCTAACCCTAACCCTAATAATAATCCTATAAACAATTTTATCATGTGTTGTTGTTCATGAATATCAGGATCAAAAGACATGAAACAAAAAAAAAAAAGCTAACCCTAACCCTAATAATAATCCTAGAAACAATTTTATCATGTGTTGTTGTTCATGAATATCAGGATCAAAAGACATGAAACAAAAAAAAAAAAAGCTAACCCTAACCCTAATAATAATCCTATAAACAATTTTATCATGTGTTGTTGTTCATGAATATCAGGATCAAAAGACATGAAACAAAAAAAAAAAAAGCTAACCCGTACCCTAATAATAATCCTATAAACAATTTTATCATGTGTTGTTGTTCATGAATATCAGGATCAAAAGACATGAAACAAAAAAAAAAAAAGCTAACCCTAACCCTAATAATAATCCTATAAACAATTTTATCATGTGTTGTTGTTCATGAATATCAGGATCAAAAGACATGAAACAAAAAAAAAAAAAGCTAACCCTAACCCTAACCCTAATAATAATCCTATAAACAATTTTATCATGTGTTGTTGTTCATGAATATCAGGATCAAAAGACATGAAACAAAAAAAAAAAAAGCTAACCCTAACCCTAATAATAATCCTATAAACAATTTTATCATGTGTTGTTGTTCATGAATATCAGGATCAAAAGACATGAAACAAAAAAAAAAAAAGCTAACCCTAACCCTAACCCTAATAATAATCCTATAAACAATTTTATCATGTGTTGTTGTTCATGAATATCAGGATCAAAAGACATGAAACAAAAAAAAAAAAAAGCTAACCCTAACCCTAACCCTAATAATAATCCTATAAACAATTTTATCATGTGTTGTTGTTCATGAATATCAGGATCAAAAGACATGAAACAAAAAAAAAAAAGCTAACCCTAACCCTAATAATAATCCTATAAACAATTTTATCATGTGTTGTTGTTCATGAATATCAGGATCAAAAGACATGAAACAAAAAAAAAAAAAGCTAACCCTAACCCTAATAATAATCCTATAAACAATTTTATCATGTGTTGTTGTTCATGAATATCAGGATCAAAAGACATGAAACAAAAAAAAAAAAAGCTAACCCTAACCCTAACCCTAATAATAATCCTATAAACAATTTTATCATGTGTTGTTGTTCATGAATATCAGGATCAAAAGACATGAAACAAAAAAAAAAAAAGCTAACCCTAACCCTAATAATAATCCTATAAACAATTTTATCATGTGTTGTTGTTCATGAATATCAGGATCAAAAGACATGAAACAAAAAAAAAAAAAGCTAACCCTAACCCTAACCCTAATAATAATCCTATAAACAATTTTATCATGTGTTGTTGTTCATGAATATCAGGATCAAAAGACATGAAACAAAAAAAAAAAAAAGCTAACCCTAACCCTAACCCTAATAATAATCCTATAAACAATTTTATCATGTGTTGTTGTTCATGAATATCAGGATCAAAAGACATGAAACAAAAAAAAAAAAAGCTAACCCTAACCCTAATAATAATCCTATAAACAATTTTATCATGTGTTGTTGTTCATGAATATCAGGATCAAAAGACATGAAACAAAAAAAAAAAAAGCTAACCCTAACCCTAATAATAATCCTATAAACAATTTTATCATGTGTTGTTGTTCATGAATATCAGGATCAAAAGACATGAAACAAAAAAAAAGCTAACCCTAACCCTAACCCTAATAATAATCCTATAAACAATTTTATCATGTGTTGTTGTTCATGAATATCAGGATCAAAAGACATGAAACAAAAAAAAAAAAGCTAACCCTAACCCTAATAATAATCCTATAAACAATTTTATCATGTGTTGTTGTTCATGAATATCAGGATCAAAAGACATGAAACAAAAAAAAAAAAAGCTAACCCTAACCCTAACCCTAATAATAATCCTATAAACAATTTTATCATGTGTTGTTGTTCATGAATATCAGGATCAAAAGACATGAAACAAAAAAAAAAGCTAACCCTAACCCTAACCCTAATAATAATCCTATAAACAATTTTATCATGTGTTGTTGTTCATGAATATCAGGATCAAAAGACATGAAACAAAAAAAAAAAAGCTAACCCTAACCCTAATAATAATCCTATAAACAATTTTATCATGTGTTGTTGTTCATGAATATCAGGATCAAAAGACATGAAACAAAAAAAAAAAAGCTAACCCTAACCCTAATAATAATCCTATAAACAATTTTATCATGTGTTGTTGTTCATGAATATCAGGATCAAAAGACATGAAACAAAAAAAAAAAAAGCTAACCCTAACCCTAATAATAATCCTATAAACAATTTTATCATGTGTTGTTGTTCATGAATATCAGGATCAAAAGACATGAAACAAAAAAAAAAAAAGCTAACCCTAACCCTAATAATAATCCTATAAACAATTTTATCATGTGTTGTTGTTCATGAATATCAGGATCAAAAGACATGAAACAAAAAAAAAAAAGCTAACCCTAACCCTAACCCTAATAATAATCCTATAAACAATTTTATCATGTGTTGTTGTTCATGAATATCAGGATCAAAAGACATGAAACAAAAAAAAAAAAGCTAACCCTAACCCTAATAATAATCCTATAAACAATTTTATCATGTGTTGTTGTTCATGAATATCAGGATCAAAAGACATGAAACAAAAAAAAAAAAAGCTAACCCTAACCCTAACCCTAATAATAATCCTATAAACAATTTTATCATGTGTTGTTGTTCATGAATATCAGGATCAAAAGACATGAAACAAAAAAAAAAAAAAGCTAACCCTAACCCTAATAATAATCCTATAAACAATTTTATCATGTGTTGTTGTTCATGAATATCAGGATCAAAAGACATGAAACAAAAAAAAAAAAAGCTAACCCTAACCCTAATAATAATCCTATAAACAATTTTATCATGTGTTGTTGTTCATGAATATCAGGATCAAAAGACATGAAACAAAAAAAAAAACAGCTAACCCTAACCCTAATAATAATCCTATAAACAATTTTATCATGTGTTGTTGTTCATGAATATCAGGATCAAAAGACATGAAACAAAAAAAAAAAACAGCTAACCCTAACCCTAATAATAATCCTATAAACAATTTTATCATGTGTTGTTGTTCATGAATATCAGGATCAAAAGACATGAAACAAAAAAAAAAACAGCTAACCCTAACCCTAATAATAATCCTATAAACAATTTTATCATGTGTTGTTGTTCATGAATATCAGGATCAAAAGACATGAAACAAAAAAAAAAAAAGCTAACCCTAACCCTAATAATAATCCTATAAACAATTTTATCATGTGTTGTTGTTCATGAATATCAGGATCAAAAGACATGAAACAAAAAAAAAAAAAGCTAACCCTAACCCTAACCCTAATAATAATCCTATAAACAATTTTATCATGTGTTGTTGTTCATGAATATCAGGATCAAAAGACATGAAACAAAAAAAAAAAAGCTAACCCTAACCCTAATAATAATCCTATAAACAATTTTATCATGTGTTGTTGTTCATGAATATCAGGATCAAAAGACATGAAACAAAAAAAAAAAAGCTAACCCTAACCCTAATAATAATCCTATAAACAATTTTATCATGTGTTGTTGTTCATGAATATCAGGATCAAAAGACATGAAACAAAAAAAAAAACAGCTAACCCTAACCCTAATAATAATCCTATAAACAATTTTATCATGTGTTGTTGTTCATGAATATCAGGATCAAAAGACATGAAACAAAAAAAAAAACAGCTAACCCTAACCCTAATAACAATCCTATAAACAATTTTATCATGTGTTGTTGTTCATGAATATCAGGATCAAAAGACATGAAACAAAAAAAAAAACAGCTAACCCTAACCCTAATAATAATCCTATAAACAATTTTATCATGTGTTGTTGTTCATGAATATCAGGATCAAAAGACATGAAACAAAAAAAAAAAAGCTAACCCTAACCCTAATAATAATCCTATAAACAATTTTATCATGTGTTGTTGTTCATGAATATCAGGATCAAAAGACATGAAACAAAAAAAAAAAAAAGCTAACCCTAACCCTAACCCTAATAATAATCCTATAAACAATTTTATCATGTGTTGTTGTTCATGAATATCAGGATCAAAAGACATGAAACAAAAAAAAAAAACAGCTAACCCTAACCCTAATAATAATCCTATAAACAATTTTATCATGTGTTGTTGTTCATGAATATCAGGATCAAAAGACATGAAACAAAAAAAAAAAAAGCTAACCCTAACCCTAATAATAATCCTATAAACAATTTTATCATGTGTTGTTGTTCATGAATATCAGGATCAAAAGACATGAAACAAAAAAAAAAAAAAGCTAACCCTAACCCTAACCCTAATAATAATCCTATAAACAATTTTATCATGTGTTGTTGTTCATGAATATCAGGATCAAAAGACATGAAACAAAAAAAAAAAAGCTAACCCTAACCCTAACCCTAATAATAATCCTATAAACAATTTTATCATGTGTTGTTGTTCATGAATATCAGGATCAAAAGACATGAAACAAAAAAAAAAACAGCTAACCCTAACCCTAATAATAATCCTATAAACAATTTTATCATGTGTTGTTGTTCATGAATATCAGGATCAAAAGACATGAAACAAAAAAAAAAAAGCTAACCCTAACCCTAATAATAATCCTATAAACAATTTTATCATGTGTTGTTGTTCATGAATATCAGGATCAAAAGACATGAAACAAAAAAAAAAAAAAGCTAACCCTAACCCTAACCCTAATAATAATCCTATAAACAATTTTATCATGTGTTGTTGTTCATGAATATCAGGATCAAAAGACATGAAACAAAAAAAAAAAAGCTAACCCTAACCCTAACCCTAATAATAATCCTATAAACAATTTTATCATGTGTTGTTGTTCATGAATATCAGGATCAAAAGACATGAAACAAAAAAAAAAACAGCTAACCCTAACCCTAATAATAATCCTATAAACAATTTTATCATGTGTTGTTGTTCATGAATATCAGGATCAAAAGACATGAAACAAAAAAAAAAAAGCTAACCCTAACCCTAATAATAATCCTATAAACAATTTTATCATGTGTTGTTGTTCATGAATATCAGGATCAAAAGACATGAAACAAAAAAAAAAAAAGCTAACCCTAACCCTAACCCTAATAATAATCCTATAAACAATTTTATCATGTGTTGTTGTTCATGAATATCAGGATCAAAAGACATGAAACAAAAAAAAAAAAAAGCTAACCCTAACCCTAATAATAATCCTATAAACAATTTTATCATGTGTTGTTGTTCATGAATATCAGGATCAAAAGACATGAAACAAAAAAAAAAAAAGCTAACCCTAACCCTAACCCTAATAATAATCCTATAAACAATTTTATCATGTGTTGTTGTTCATGAATATCAGGATCAAAAGACATGAAACAAAAAAAAAAAACAGCTAACCCTAACCCTAACCCTAATAATAATCCTATAAACAATTTTATCATGTGTTGTTGTTCATGAATATCAGGATCAAAAGACATGAAACAAAAAAAAAAAAAAGCTAACCCTAACCCTAACCCTAATAATAATCCTATAAACAATTTTATCATGTGTTGTTGTTCATGAATATCAGGATCAAAAGACATGAAACAAAAAAAAAAAAAGCTAACCCTAACCCTAACCCTAATAATAATCCTATAAACAATTTTATCATGTGTTGTTGTTCATGAATATCAGGATCAAAAGACATGAAACAAAAAAAAAAAAAGCTAACCCTAACCCTAACCCTAATAATAATCCTATAAACAATTTTATCATGTGTTGTTGTTCATGAATATCAGGATCAAAAGACATGAAACAAAAAAAAAAAAGCTAACCCTAACCCTAACCCTAATAATAATCCTATAAACAATTTTATCATGTGTTGTTGTTCATGAATATCAGGATCAAAAGACATGAAACAAAAAAAAAAAAGCTAACCCTAACCCTAATAATAATCCTATAAACAATTTTATCATGTGTTGTTGTTCATGAATATCAGGATCAAAAGACATGAAACAAAAAAAAAAAAAGCTAACCCTAACCCTAACCCTAATAATCCTATAAACAATTTTATCATGTGTTGTTGTTCATGAATATCAGGATCAAAAGACATGAAACAAAAAAAAAAAAGCTAACCCTAACCCTAATAATAATCCTATAAACAATTTTATCATGTGTTGTTGTTCATGAATATCAGGATCAAAAGACATGAAACAAAAAAAAAAAAAAGCTAACCCTAACCCTAACCCTAATAATAATCCTATAAACAATTTTATCATGTGTTGTTGTTCATGAATATCAGGATCAAAAGACATGAAACAAAAAACAAAAAAAGCTAACCCTAACCCTAATAATAATCCTATAAACAATTTTATCATGTGTTGTTGTTCATGAATATCAGGATCAAAAGACATGAAACAAAAAAAAAAAAAGCTAACCCTAACCCTAATAATAATCCTATAAACAATTTTATCATGTGTTGTTGTTCATGAATATCAGGATCAAAAGACATGAAACAAAAAAAAAAAAAGCTAACCCTAACCCTAATAATAATCCTATAAACAATTTTATCATGTGTTGTTGTTCATGAATATCAGGATCAAAAGACATGAAACAAAACAAAAAAAAAGCTAACCCTAACCCTAACCCTAATAATAATCCTATAAACAATTTTATCATGTGTTGTTGTTCATGAATATCAGGATCAAAAGACATGAAACAAAAAAAAAAAAAGCTAACCCTAACCCTAATAATAATCCTATAAACAATTTTATCATGTGTTGTTGTTCATGAATATCAGGATCAAAAGACATGAAACAAAAAAAAAAAAAGCTAACCCTAACCCTAACCCTAATAATAATCCTATAAACAATTTTATCATGTGTTGTTGTTCATGAATATCAGGATCAAAAGACATGAAACAAAAAAAAAAAAAGCTAACCCTAACCCTAATAATAATCCTATAAACAATTTTATCATGTGTTGTTGTTCATGAATATCAGGATCAAAAGACATGAAACAAAAAAAAAAAAGCTAACCCTAACCCTAATAATAATCCTATAAACAATTTTATCATGTGTTGTTGTTCATGAATATCAGGATCAAAAGACATGAAACAAAACAAAAAAAAAGCTAACCCTAACCCTAATAATAATCCTATAAACAATTTTATCATGTGTTGTTGTTCATGAATATCAGGATCAAAAGACATGAAACAAAACAAAAAAAAAGCTAACCCTAACCCTAATAATAATCCTATAAACAATTTTATCATGTGTTGTTGTTCATGAATATCAGGATCAAAAGACATGAAACAAAAAAAAAAAAAAGCTAACCCTAACCCTAACCCTAATAATAATCCTATAAACAATTTTATCATGTGTTGTTGTTCATGAATATCAGGATCAAAAGACATGAAACAAAAAACAAAAAAAGCTAACCCTAACCCTAACCCTAATAATAATCCTATAAACAATTTTATCATGTGTTGTTGTTCATGAATATCAGGATCAAAAGACATGAAACAAAAAAAAAAAAAAGCTAACCCTAACCCTAACCCTAATAATAATCCTATAAACAATTTTATCATGTGTTGTTGTTCATGAATATCAGGATCAAAAGACATGAAACAAAAAAAAAAAAAAGCTAACCCTAACCCTAACCCTAATAATAATCCTATAAACAATTTTATCATGTGTTGTTGTTCATGAATATCAGGATCAAAAGACATGAAACAAAAAAAAAAAAAAGCTAACCCTAACCCTAACCCTAATAATAATCCTATAAACAATTTTATCATGTGTTGTTGTTCATGAATATCAGGATCAAAAGACATGAAACAAAAAAAAAAAAAGCTAACCCTAACCCTAACCCTAATAATAATCCTATAAACAATTTTATCATGTGTTGTTGTTCATGAATATCAGGATCAAAAGACATGAAACAAAAAAAAAAAAAAGCTAACCCTAACCCTAACCCTAATAATAATCCTATAAACAATTTTATCATGTGTTGTTGTTCATGAATATCAGGATCAAAAGACATGAAACAAAAAAAAAAAAGCTAACCCTAACCCTAACCCTAATAATATTCCTATAAACAATTTTATCATGTGTTGTTGTTCATGAATATCAGGATCAAAAGACATGAAACAAAAAAACCAGCTAACCCTAGGAATCACTACTTATCAAGTCCCAGAGGCCACTCGAGGATAAGGGTTAAAGTGTGTACAGTAGTCAATGGACAATATCATAGTAATCGTTAGAAGTTTAAATTTGGTAAATTGGATTATTTAAGAGGAACGGCTCATCAAGAACTTATTTACATTGGACTTGAAGACGACGAAATAAAAATATAAAGTTGAAAGAACTATCATTTTAATGATGCCTTTCAAATCGTAAACTGCCTGTTTACATTTTTTTTTTACATTTTTCGAAGATAATAAAAAGTGTAAAAAAAAGCAAACCTATAGAATCCTAAAAAAGATCTCCCGGGAGCATTTTTGCAACATGAAAAATATACAAACCAAAATAAAGAGAGGAGGCAACCCTGCTCAAAAATATGGTTTATTACATCGCCTAAAAAAAGAAGAAGAATCGGGGGCTCCGTGGGGAAGTAAATTGTATTCTTTTTTCTAACTTGGTTTTAAAAAGTTTTTATTGCTAACATTTATTTTCATGAACTCTAACCACACCTCACAACCCTAACCCGGCCGGTCGGGGAAAAACGTTTTTATTTTTTTAAATTTTGGTGAATACGACAACACACATACGCACGCATGTACACACATACACACACACACACGCACGCACACATAAGCATATCGCTTGTCACCAAGCTAAAGAAGAGAGAGAGAGTGGGGGAAGGAGAGAAAGGGTCGTGCGTGCCGGGGTCAAACAGAAGTTAAATGAAATCGATTATAAATCGCTCGACAAAGTTGTGTCTGAACTTTTTATTCTATGAAACTTAAGATTAATAAAACGAAATAATCGTGGCCCGTGGAAATTTCATGGCGAATATTTCGCATTCAAGAGAACAAAACGAAAAAGTAGTGAACAAATAAATATATAAGAAAATGAATGTTACCAAAGGCAAGATAAGTTACTCTGCTACCTACCTAGATCACATTTTTGTTGTTTTAACTTATTTTAAAACGTTTATTCAACACAAACAAAAGTAGCGCACGGTTTTAAGTTAGAACAATAAAGAAGTGTCTGACATTTTACAGACATCTTGTGAGACTCGATAATCGCTCCAAACTCGAAAATTAAGCAAAATACTGGTAGGAACACATCCAATAAATGTCAGCAAACGTTCGAACATGTTTTCTTTTTCACATTAGCGAAACACTTATCAGAGAAAAAGCGAAAATGAGAAGCAAACACAAATGAAGAAGTCGGTTTTTATCGTTGAGCACAAAAACAACAAAAAAAAGAGTATCTAATCTAATAGGCCCCGTGCGTGCTATAGGTCAATCTCCAACGTCTGTCCCATCGCCTCAGTGTTGCATCCCTGTTTACAAGTACTTTAATGGGATGTGCTCTCATGAACCCATAGCACTTATACCAGTGCCCGGAAAACTTGTCCCGGGAAAACTCGTCTCTGGAAAAATCGTACCTGGAAAACTCGAACCGTTCAGTTTGTTCAGGTATGCTGAAAACGAATATCGCAAGGAAAATCAGCACAGACTGACTATAGACTCACCATCAAAGTATTGAAATATTTTTTTATTTTATAAAGGAATCACTACTTATCAAGCCCCAGAGGCCACTCGAGGATAAGGGTTAAAGTGTGTACAGTAGTCAATGGACAATATCATAGTAATCGTTAGAAGTTTAAATTTGGTAAATTGGATTATTTAAGAGGAACGGCTCATCAAGAACTTATTTACATTGGACTTGAAGACGACGAAATAAAAATATAAAGTTGAAAGAACTATCATTTTAATGATGCCTTTCAAATCGTAAACTGCCTGTTTACATTTTTTTTTTACATTTTTCGAAGATAATAAAAAGTGTAAAAAAAAGCAAACCTATAGAATCCTAAAAAAGATCTCCCGGGAGCATTTTTGCAACATGAAAAATATACAAACCAAAATAAAGAGAGGAGGCAACCCTGCTCAAAAATATGGTTTATTACATCGCCTAAAAAAAGAAGAAGAATCGGGGGCTCCGTGGGGAAGTAAATTGTATTCTTTTTTCTAACTTGGTTTTAAAAAGTTTTTATTGCTAACATTTATTTTCATGAACTCTAACCACACCTCACAACCCTAACCCGGCCGGTCGGGGAAAAACGTTTTTATTTTTTTAAATTTTGGTGAATACGACAACACACATACGCACGCATGTACACACATACACACACACACACGCACGCACACATAAGCATATCGCTTGTCACCAAGCTAAAGAAGAGAGAGAGAGTGGGGGAAGGAGAGAAAGGGTCGTGCGTGCCGGGGTCAAACAGAAGTTAAATGAAATCGATTATAAATCGCTCGACAAAGTTGTGTCTGAACTTTTTATTCTATGAAACTTAAGATTAATAAAACGAAATAATCGTGGCCCGTGGAAATTTCATGGCGAATATTTCGCATTCAAGAGAACAAAACGAAAAAGTAGTGAACAAATAAATATATAAGAAAATGAATGTTACCAAAGGCAAGATAAGTTACTCTGCTACCTACCTAGATCACATTTTTGTTGTTTTAACTTATTTTAAAACGTTTATTCAACACAAACAAAAGTAGCGCACGGTTTTAAGTTAGAACAATAAAGAAGTGTCTGACATTTTACAGACATCTTGTGAGACTCGATAATCGCTCCAAACTCGAAAATTAAGCAAAATACTGGTAGGAACACATCCAATAAATGTCAGCAAACGTTCGAACATGTTTTCTTTTTCACATTAGCGAAACACTTATCAGAGAAAAAGCGAAAATGAGAAGCAAACACAAATGAAGAAGTCGGTTTTTATCGTTGAGCACAAAAACAACAAAAAAAAGAGTATCTAATCTAATAGGCCCCGTGCGTGCTATAGGTCAATCTCCAACGTCTGTCCCATCGCCTCAGTGTTGCATCCCTGTTTACAAGTACTTTAATGGGATGTGCTCTCATGAACCCATAGCACTTATACCAGTGCCCGGAAAACTTGTCCCGGGAAAACTCGTCTCTGGAAAAATCGTACCTGGAAAACTCGAACCGTTCAGTTTGTTCAGGTATGCTGAAAACGAATATCGCAAGGAAAATCAGCACAGACTGACTATAGACTCACCATCAAAGTATTGAAATATTTTTTTATTTTATAAAGGAATCACTACTTATCAAGCCCCAGAGGCCACTCGAGGATAAGGCTTAAAGTGTGTACAGTAGTCAATGGACAATATCATAGTAATCGTTAGAAGTGTACATTTGGTAAATTGGATTATTTATAAGGGGCGGCTTATCAAGAACTTGTTTACATTGGACTTGAAGACGACGTAATAAAAATATAAAGTTGCAAGAACTAGCGAAAAATATCATTTTAACGATGCATTTCAAATCGTAAACTGCCTGCTTACATTTTTTTTACATTTTTCGAAGATAATAAAAAGTGTAAAAAAAAGCAAACCTTTAGAATCCTAAAAAGATCTCCCGGGAGCATTTTTGCAACATGAAAAATATACAAACCAAAATAAAGAGAGGAGGCAACCCTGCTCAAAAATATGGTTTATTACATCGCCTAAAAAAAGAAGAAGAATCGGGGGCTCCGTGGGGAAGTAAATTGTTTTCTTTTTTCTAACTTGGTTTTAAAAAGCTTTTATTGCTAACATTTATTTTCATGAACTCTAACCACACCTCACAACCCTAAACCGGCCGGTCGGGGAAAAAAGTTTTTATTTTTTTAAATTTTGGTGAATACGACAACACACATACGCACGCATGTACACACATACACACACACGCACGCACGCACACATAAGCATATCGCTTGTCACCAAGCTAAAGAAGAGAGAGAGAGAGAGAGTGGGGGAAGGAGAGAAAGGATCGTACGTGCCGGGGTCAAACAGAAGTTAAATGAAATCGATTATAAATCGCTCGACAAAGTTGTGTCTGAACTTTTTATTCTATGAAACTTAAGATTAATAAAACGAAATAATCGTGACCCGTGGAAATTTCATGGCGAATATTTCGCATTCAAGAGAACAAAGCGAAAAAGTAGTGAATAAATAAATATATAAGAAAATGAATGTTACCAAAGGCAAGATAAGTTACTCTGCTACCTACCTAGATCACATTTTTGTTGTTTTAACTTATTTTAAAACGTTTATTCAACACAAACAAAAGTAGCGCACGGTTTTAAGTTAGAACAATAAAGAAGTGTCTGACATTTTACAGACATCTTGTGAGACTCGATAATCGCTCCAAACTCGAAAATTAAGCAAAATACTGGTAGGAACACATCCAATAAATGTCAGCAAACGTTCGAACATGTTTTCTTTTTCACATTAGCGAAACACTTATCAGAGAAAAAGCGAAAATGAGAAGCAAACACAAATGAAGAAGTCGGTTTTTATCGTTGAGCACAAAAACAACAAAAAAAAGAGTATCTAATCTAATAGGCCCTGTGCGTGCTATAGGTCAATCTCCAACGTCTGTCCCATCGCCTCAGTGTTGCATCCCTGTTTACAAGTACTTTAATGGGATGTGCTCTCATGAACCCATAGCACTTATACCAGTGCCCGGAAAACTTGTCCCGGGAAAACTCGTCTCTGGAAAAATCGTACCTGGAAAACTCGAACCGTTCAGTTTGTTCAGGTATGCTGAAAACGAATATCGCAAGGAAAATCAGCACAGACTGACTATAGACTCACCATCAAAGTATTGAAATATTTTTTTATTTTATAAAGGAATCACTACTTATCAAGCCCCAGAGGCCACTCGAGGATAAGGCTTAAAGTGTGTACAGTAGTCAATGGACAATATCATAGTAATCGTTAGAAGTGTACATTTGGTAAATTGGATTATTTATAAGGGGCGGCTTATCAAGAACTTGTTTACATTGGACTTGAAGACGACGTAATAAAAATATAAAGTTGCAAGAACTAGCGAAAAATATCATTTTAACGATGCATTTCAAATCGTAAACTGCCTGCTTACATTTTTTTTACATTTTTCGAAGATAATAAAAAGTGTAAAAAAAAGCAAACCTTTAGAATCCTAAAAAGATCTCCCGGGAGCATTTTTGCAACATGAAAAATATACAAACCAAAATAAAGAGAGGAGGCAACCCTGCTCAAAAATATGGTTTATTACATCGCCTAAAAAAAGAAGAAGAATCGGGGGCTCCGTGGGGAAGTAAATTGTTTTCTTTTTTCTAACTTGGTTTTAAAAAGCTTTTATTGCTAACATTTATTTTCATGAACTCTAACCACACCTCACAACCCTAAACCGGCCGGTCGGGGAAAAACGTTTTTATTTTTTTAAATTTTGGTGAATACGACAACACACATACGCACGCATGTACACACATACACACACACGCACGCACGCACACATAAGCATATCGCTTGTCACCAAGCTAAAGAAGAGAGAGAGAGAGAGAGTGGGGGAAGGAGAGAAAGGATCGTACGTGCCGGGGTCAAACAGAAGTTAAATGAAATCGATTATAAATCGCTCGACAAAGTTGTGTCTGAACTTTTTATTCTATGAAACTTAAGATTAATAAAACGAAATAATCGTGGCCCGTGGAAATTTCATGGCGAATATTTCGCATTCAAGAGAACAAAACGAAAAAGTAGTGAATAAATAAATATATAAGAAAATGAATGTTACCAAAGGCAAGATAAGTTACTCTGCTACATACCTAGATCACATTTTTGTTGTTTTAACTTATTTTAAAACGTTTATTCAACACAAACAAAAGTAGCGCACGGTTTTAAGTTAGAACAATAAAGAAGTGTCTGACATTTTACAGACATCTTGTGAGACTCGATAATCGCTCCAAACTCGAAAATTAAGCAAAATACTGGTAGGAACACATCCAATAAATGTCAGCAAACGTTCGAACATGTTTTCTTTTTCACATTAGCGAAACACTTATCAGAGAAAAAGCGAAAATGAGAAGCAAACACAAATGAAGAAGTCGGTTTTTATCGTTGAGCACAAAAACAACAAAAAAAAGAGTATCTAATCTAATAGGCCCCGTGCGTGCTATAGGTCAATCTCCAACGTCTGTCCCATCGCCTCAGTGTTGCATCCCTGTTTACAAGTACTTTAATGGGATGTGCTCTCATGAACCCATAGCACTTATACCAGTGCCCGGAAAACTTGTCCCGGGAAAACTCGTCTCTGGAAAAATCGTACCTGGAAAACTCGAACCGTTCAGTTTGTTCAGGTATGCTGAAAACGAATATCGCAAGGAAAATCAGCACAGACTGACTATAGACTCACCATCAAAGTATTGAAATATTTTTTTATTTTATAAAGGAATCACTACTTATCAAGCCCCAGAGGCCACTCGAGGATAAGGCTTAAAGTGTGTACAGTAGTCAATGGACAATATCATAGTAATCGTTAGAAGTGTACATTTGGTAAATTGGATTATTTATAAGGGGCGGCTTATCAAGAACTTGTTTACATTGGACTTGAAGACGACGTAATAAAAATATAAAGTTGCAAGAACTAGCGAAAAATATCATTTTAACGATGCATTTCAAATCGTAAACTGCCTGCTTACATTTTTTTTACATTTTTCGAAGATAATAAAAAGTGTAAAAAAAAGCAAACCTTTAGAATCCTAAAAAGATCTCCCGGGAGCATTTTTGCAACATGAAAAATATACAAACCAAAATAAAGAGAGGAGGCAACCCTGCTCAAAAATATGGTTTATTACATCGCCTAAAAAAAGAAGAAGAATCGGGGGCTCCGTGGGCAAGTAAATTGTTTTCTTTTTTCTAACTTGGTTTTAAAAAGTTTTTATTGCTAACATTTATTTTCATGAACTCTAACCACACCTCACAACCCTAACCCGGCCGGTCGGGGAAAAACGTTTTTATTTTTTTAAATTTTGGTGAATACGACAACACACATACGCACGCATGTACACACATACAAACACACACACGCACGCACACATAAGCATATCGTTTGTCACCAAGCTAAAGAAGAGAGAGAGAGTGGGGGAAGGAGAGAAAGGGTCGTGCGTGCCGGGGTCAAACAGAAGTTAAATGAAATCGATTATAAATGGCTCGACAAAGTTGTGTCTGAACTTTTTATTCTATGAAACTTAAGATTAATAAAACGAAATAATCGTGACCCGTGGAAATTTCATGGCGAATATTTCGCATTCAAGAGAACAAAACGAAAAAGTAGTGAACAAATAAATATATAAGAAAATGAATGTTACCAAAGGCAAGATAAGTTACTCTTCCACCTACCTAGATCACATTTTTGTTGTTTTAACTTATTTTAAAACGTTTTTTTAACACAAACAAAAGTAGCGCACGGTTTTAAGTTAGAACAATAAAGAAGTGTCTGACATTTTACAGACATCTTGTGAGACTCGATAATCGCTCCAAACTCGAAAATTAAGCAAAATACTGGTAGGAACACATCCAATAAATGTCAGCAAACGTTCGAACATGTTTTCTTTTTCACATTAGCGAAACACTTATCAGAGAAAAAGCGAAAATGAGAAGCAAACACAAATGAAGAAGTCGGTTTTTATCGTTGAGCACAAAAACAACAAAAAAAAGAGTATCTAATCTAATAGGCCCCGTGCGTGCTATAGGTCAATCTCCAACGTCTGTCCCATCGCCTCGGTGTTGCATCCCTGTTTACAAGTACTTTAATGGGATGTGCTCTCATGAACCCATAGCACTTATACCAGTGCCTGGAAAACTTGTCCCGGGAAAACTCGTCTCCGGAAAAACCGTACCCGGAAAACTCGAACCGTTCAGTTTGTTCAGGTATGCTGAAAACGAATATCGCAAGGAAAATTAGCAGAGACAGACAGACTACTAGTTTTGGAGCTAGTTTTATTAATGCGTGTATTTTGAAATGTAAATCACTGGCGACCATGTTTAAACAGGCGGCATATGAAAGGGGCCAACCCTCAGTGTGTTCAGGTATGCTGAAAACGAATATCGCAAGGAAAATCAGCACAGACTGACTATAGATTCACCATCAAAGTAGTGAAATATTTTTTTATTTTATATAGGAATCACTACTTATCAAGTCCCAGAGGCCACTAGAGGATAAGGGTTAAAGTGTGTACAGTAGTCAATGGACAATATCATAGTAATCGTTAGAAGTTTAAATTTGGTAAATTGGATTATTTAAGAGGAACGGCTCATCAAGAACTTATTTACATTGGACTTGAAGACGACGAAATAAAAATATAAAGTTGAAAGAACTATCATTTTAATGATGCCTTTCAAATCGTAAACTGCC